>NW_023465833.1:0-312 GCF_013731165.1 Rhagoletis pomonella | reverse complement strand
AAATAAAAAATAGATATCAGAAATTAATTTTTCGTATCAATAAGCTCCTAAGCGCAGGTTTGTATTAAAAAAAATATATCCGTAACACTTTATTAAATATTAATCTGCATATTTTATCAATTCGTCGGAATATGTTTTTATGTATGTTACCGCGTAACTTTGGACTACGTTATCCATTTTCTATAATTCTTTTTGAACGGAAAGGTAGTTCCTCAGAGGTAGTCTCCTACTAATTGAGTGTAGATCCGATAATTAGGCCATGAAGAAAATAACGGTACTTTTAAATTTGTATATGAGAATTGAAGTCGGTTT
>NW_023465832.1:0-8238 GCF_013731165.1 Rhagoletis pomonella | reverse complement strand
GTTGGGTCATCTCACCCTATTCCCCGAAAAGGCCTACCGCCTAAACACTGGTCCTTCGTCGCCTTGAAAGAGCCAGCACCGTTGGAATTCAGAACCCAAATAAAAAGTATCCCTAAAAAACCGTAAGTAAGAATCTGAATTGCTTACTAACCCCATTTCACCAAAAAACAGCCTAAAAACTAGCCAAATCGCGCATACATTTTGATCCTCTAAAGAAAAATCTTATAAGTTTAATAAAAACGGTGCTCGCATCCCGTTATAGAAAATTTCTTTACACATATACATATGTACATTTCTTTTCCTCGATTCCCGTAATTCTGCGACCGTATTGGTTTTTTAACAAGTTCATTTCTTCGAGTAAATAAATCCCGAAACGGATCAGCGCATATACCACTGTACATACAAGAACATTTGCATATAGTACATACGTACATATGTACATACATACGCGGTAAATACATACTGTAAGACAGTAAAAATAAAAGCTGTAAAACTAAATTCTCTCCCAATTAAGCGAGCCCCTGTATGATTTAAAACCCATTTGTGCATAATTTACTCACATCCATTTTTATAACATATATCTCCTTTTTAGTTTGCACAACAAAATATTAAAGTGAAACAGGTGCTTCGTGTATGCAAACATACATACACACATACATTTGTATGTACAATACATAGCTCACGTATAAGCACACATTCATATAATTAAATACAGTGGCACAAACTCGTGTTATGATCTCAATTTATAATCTCACACTGAAATAACGTACAGTGACTTTCTACTTTACAAAAAAAGAAAGTTCGTCTCTGAAATATTTAGAAACGTATGCAACAAAATAAAAGCTGAGAATAAAAATTACTTGCATATTATCCCTATGCTCCATGTTTAAGCAAATCTCCGTGTAAACATACATATATACACAAACATATTGTAAACTATCCCTACTAACACATAATTACATTTTCCCAACAACACATATATACATTTAATACATTATATAATATAAAGTGCTATTAAGATAAAGGCTAATTCGGCACACATACACATAGTTATACGGTGCAGTGCGGGTACAGTGAAACGGTCCCCTTATATCCCTCAATAGACCCACAAACAAAAAAAAAAAATAAATACAATAAAATAAAACTTCTCCAGCGATTTTATCAGTAGCACGTATCAAAGTGCAAACACCCTTTTTTTTATATATCGTGGCATTCGCACTTACGTAATTGCCTTTCATTGCGTTAATTTAGCAAGAATCATCACAAATATATATACATATATATATATATAGCGAAACCCTCCATTTACGTTCGGTCACAAGAACTCGAGTTTAGACCGGCAGTAGATTTTTTTTTGTCTCTTCTCTCTTTGATCTCCGTCTCGTAAATAAAATTTAAAGTCATCTCGTTAATGCTTGCCGCACCTCATAGTGACGCTAAATCGAAAAGTCCAAAAATGAGTGATGATGAGAAGCAACAAGGAACTTCCGCTGAATCTCAACGCGCTACGCGTGCAGGCGGAAGGTCCAATAAGAAACCCAAACAGTCAGTCGTAGCCCCTAAATTTATCTCTGAGACAGACAATTTAATGGATTACTGTACCCGATTCAGTACAACTCAAATCCAAGACAATACTGAGTCTGCACTAAAAATTAAAGACAAGAACATTGATAATTTTTGGAATCGAGTACAGAGCGCATATGATTTAGTAATAGAGACTGAGGAGCAGGACCTTCCCGAGGACTTCAAAGCCTCCGCTTATAATAAATACAGGTCATGCCTCATAACGTATGAAAATACGAAAGCCCAGATTGGTGATCAACTCCTGCTTCTTAATCAAGTCAGCAATACCACGCCTACTCCCAGTATGTCTCAACCCCAGGAAAACTCTAGCTTCGGCCTAAAGGTCCCACCGTGCGATACGGAAACATTTTATGTGGGTTATGAGCAATGGCCGTCTTTTCGTGACATGTTCACGCCGGTATATATTAATCACCCAAAACTCACAAAAGCTCAGAAATTGTACCATCTCCGGTACAAGACTCAAGGCAAAGCCGGCCAAATCGTGAAACAATTCCCACTGAGCGATGATAATTTTGATCTGGCATGGGAAGCCTTACGGTCTCGCTATGAGAATAAAGGAGTATTAGTTGACAACCAAATACGTATTCTCATGAATTTAAAATCTATTCAAGTGGAGAACAGTGAAGATATTCAAAAACTCCAATCATCAGTGAATAACTGTCTCCAAATTCTCGCCACCCAACAAGTTTCCACAGAGAGCTGGGACCCCGTAATAATTTACCTCGTCACCTCAAAACTTCCTGAGAACACAGTAGCTCTGTGGGAGCAATCTCTCAGTTCCAGGAAAGACCTTCCGAACTGGTCCCAAATGAACCAGTTCCTAACCACTCGATATGAGGTGGTCGAAAGGGTTGATCAATGGCGCCCAGCCAAACCAAGACCCAATCCCCAAAATTCCATTTCATTTAGAACCACTCAACCGCACAACAGACCCCCCTTCAAACCTTCTCACTTTCAACAGTCGCATAATAAATCATCGACGCAAGTCCAATCGCATGTGACAGAACAGCGTACGATGTATAAATGTTCCATGTGCAAAGATTCCTCGCACTCATTGTGGAACTGCCACAGGTTCCGTAAATTGTCGGTTCAGGATCGCAGAAAATTCGTAAGAGAAAACAACATGTGCTTTAACTGCCTCTCTCAGTCACACTCCCTGAAAGATTGTCCAAGTACTCAAACCTGCTCCAATTGTCGACAAAGACACAACTCAGTGCTGCACTATAGCACAGCCCCTCCGCCAAAAAGGCAAGACTCTCGAGTACAAAGGACCACATCGCAGGTAGCCATGACTGATATGCCAAACCCCAACCTGCAAGCCCCACAAGAAACGGAAGAACAAGATGATTTACCGTCAAGTTCTAATGGAACCAGAGTACAATCGTACTACTCTGAAAATGAGAGCAAAGTCCTTCTGCCTACAGCGATAGTCTCAGTAGAACAGAGAGGAGAACTCTTTAAACTGCGAGCTCTCATCGATCAGGGCTCAGAACGGAGCTTCATTTCTTCTAAGGCCCAAAACAAACTGAGATTACCATGTCAAAGCTCGAACTTTGAAATCTCCGGCATGGGTGGGACAGTAGTTCAGACTTCGAACAAAATCTGTTCTCTTGTCTTAGTCTCCTCCGACTTTGCTACGAAAGTCACCGCTCAAGCAATTGTGCTACCCCAACTAACTAAAATACTCCCAAGATTCCAGCCAACTCGCGAACAACGCGAGAAGTGGTCTCATATTAAGCTAGCAGACCCCAATTGTCATTCCCCGTCTCAAATCGACCTAGTGATAGGCAGCGATCTCATCCCGCAAATCATGCTTGAAGGCATTGAACATATCTCAAAAAACTGTTAGCACAAAATACCATTTTTGGCTGGATTTTGAGCGGTCAAATCCCTAATCATGTGGTATCTTTCTCCACTCAAGTGGAACAAACCTCTAACAAACTACTGGAATCCCAACTACGAAAGTTCTGGGAGGTAGAAGAAGTTCCGACACCCAACCTCATGAGTCCTGAAGATAAGCTATGCGAGGAGTTATACCAATCCACTACATCGCGCACGCCTGAAGGTCGCTACGTAGTCCGGCTCCCTTTCAAGCCAGGTTTCCCGAAGGAAATATCTCTAGGTCAATCTCGCACCACAGCTCTCCAGCAATTTTTCAGTATGGAGAGAAGTCTTCAGAAAAAAGCCGACCTAAAACCCCTGTATGATAATGTCTTAGGGGAATATCTCACCCTAAATCATATGGAAGAAACAACTTCCTATGAAAAATCCTCAGAAGGAAAATATTATTCCTTCTATCTCCCCCACCACGCGGTGGTCAAACCCGAAAAGAGAACCACCAAGGTACGTGTCGTATTTAATGCATCACAAAGATCAGGTTCCGGACTCTCTCTTAATGATGTTCTCTATACCGGACCAATACTTCAACCCGATCTGATGCTATTAATCCTCAAATGGCGCACGTATCAGTTTGTGTTCAATGGCGATGTAGAAAAAATGTATCGTCAGATACTTTTACATAAAGACCACCAGAATTACCAGAGAATTATATTTAGATCATCTGCAAGCAGCCCCATTCGAGACTATAGGTTAAAAACCGTGACATTCGGTGTAAATTGTGCACCATTTCTCGCAATACACACTCTTCACCAACTCTCTGATGATGTAAAAATAACACATCCCTTGGCGGTGCCAATACTAAAAACCGAAACATATGTGGACGACATACTTTCTGGAGGTCATGACCTCATCTCAGCAACTAAATCTCTCTCCCAAGTCATTCAAGCTCTGAAATCCGCTGGCTTTCCCTTAAAAAAGATCACGGCGAACCACCCTGATTTGCTCAAAGACATAAAAAAGGAGGACTTGCTTGAGAGCAACTTTCTCGAATTCGAAAAAGCAAGTATCACCAAAACCCTCGGGATTCAATGGAATGCCATTACTGACTCCTTCTCTTACACCATTGAATCCATATCAGCCTCGTCGGCGAGCACAAAGCGACAGATTCTCTCTTCTGTCGCTAAACTGTTCGACCCCGCAGGATGGCTCTCGCCAATAATGATTCAAGCCAAAGTTCTCTTACAAGAGCTATGGCTCGATGGAACTGACTGGGATGAACAAGTCAAACCCCTCCGCCTCCATAAATGGTTGCAATTCGCCAACAATTTGAAATCTATCTCGGCCATTCAAATACCCCGATGGGTCAATTACGTTCCAGGCCAACAAATGGAGCTACATGGGTTCTGCGACGCTTCGGAAAAAGCGTATTGCGCAGCCATATACGTCCGAGCCACACAAGGTGAACAAGTCTCTTCCCACCTACTGGTGTCAAAAGGCAAAGTTGCGCCCCTCAGAACCATTAGCCTACCTCGACTCGAACTATGTGGGGCTCTCCTTCTAGCTAAATTAGCCTCAGCTGTCCAATCGCACCTCGGTTTCTCAGATCGAAAACTGACAATGTGGTCAGATTCAGAAACAGTCCTGGCCTGGCTGGAAAAACCGCCCCACTCCTGGAAAACCTACGTCTCGAACCGCACCGCGCAAATCATTGATCTGGTAGGAAATTCCACTTGGAGGCATGTGTGCAGCAGCGAAAATCCCGCGGACATGGGAACAAGAGGATGCAAACCCCTCGATTTAGCCTCCTCTTCTCTGTGGTGGCATGGGCCCAACTGGCTAACCCAACCACCCGACACCTGGCCAAAATCCGCTACCCGCTCTATTAACCCACCGGAAGTCCGTCGAGTCGACGCCTTTCACACTGCCGAAGATGATACCGACATTTTAGATCGCTTTTCGTCTTTTTCCCGCATGCTTAAAGTTATGGCATATGTCTTCAAATTTTTAGATCGCTTAAAGAACCGAAATCAAACCGCCCAGGATCCTCTCCCATTACCCCTATCGCACAATGATTTCCGCTCTACCAAACGTCGTCTCATTGCCTTAACGCAAAACCGTTACTTCCCCCGCGAAATTGCATGCTTATCGCAGTCAGTGCCAATTGCTAAGAAAAGCCCCTTGCTAGTTCTCAACCCCCTTCTAGACAAGTGTGGGTTACTCCGGGTCAATGGTCGGTTGGCCCACTCCACTCTTAGCTATAATGAACGTCATCCCCTCATTATGCCCGAAAAATCTCGATTTGCTGTTCTCTATCTTCGTTTTCTCCACGAGCTCCTCCTACATGCCGAACTTCGGCTCATGCAGCAAATGATAAGACAGGAATTCTACATCCCCCGACTCAAGCCTCTTATAAAAAAGTGCATTTTTCAATGTAAAGCTTGCACCGCTCACAAGCATCAAACGCGCTCTCAAATCATGGCGGCGTTGCCACCAGAGCGTTGCACTTACGCTCCGCCTTTCACCACCACCGGTGTAGATTTTGCTGGGCCTTTTCAAGTAAAAGCCTCCATGCTAAGGTCCTCCACCATTGTGAAAGGCTACGTGGCCGTATTTGTGTGTTTCACAAAAAAGGCGGTTCACCTTGAGCTGTGCTCCCATTTGACCACAAACGCATTTCTCGCCGCGTTTGCCCGGTTTGTTGGGCGTCGAGGCTATCCAGCAAGAATGATGAGTGACAATGGCACTACTTTCATTGGAGCCAAAAGAGCAACAGAGAAGGAATTCTGTAGTTTCCTGCAAGAAGTATCTCAAGACATCGTCAAGCAATATTCTCCCCAAGGCATTGATTGGAGATTTATCCCCCCTGGCAGCCCTCACATGGGCGGATTATGGGAATCCGCCGTCAAAAGCTTCAAGTTACATCTCAAACGAACAGCTGGAGCACACAAATTCACGTTTGAAGAATTCGCCACTCTTTTAGTTAGGATCGAAGCGGTATTAAATTCTCGGCCCATCTCCGCTCTCTCCCAAGATCCCACGGAATTCACGGCCCTCACCCCTGGCCATTTCCTAAGGGGAATTGCCCTCTTGTCTCTCCCGGAAGTAGACCATAGCAATTTGTCTCTTCTCAATAGGTGGGAGAGGGTTAAAGTTGTGCACCATCAATTCAGCCGCCGTTGGAAGGAAGATTATCTCAAAGACCTTCAGAAACGTTATAGATGGAAAGACACTAAAGTTTCACCGAAAGCTGGAGAATGCGTCCTCATTATAGATGATACGTTGCCGCCCACTGAGTGGCGTCTTGGACGCATAGAAAGGACCCATCCCGGTCCAGATGGGCATATCCGTGTAGTTGACGTACGCACCAAAACCGGCATTCTCACTCGGTCTATTGTAAAGCTATGCCCGTTGCCATACGCTAATGGTCCTCCAACACCCACAGCAGATAACTAAACCGATTTTCACCGTTCATGTTGATATCTCTCGTCTTGAATGGCCGCCCTATACCCGCACTGCTTCCATACATTTGTTTCCCACAATGACTTGACAGGCAATCCACCTATAAGCTTATCCCTCTGCCTTATTAACCAGTGTCTAACATCCCACTATTAAGCTATTCGCAAATCCCTATTTGCAGATGGAGATGGACAAGCCTCAGCCGGCACCACGCACTTTTGCTTCGTCGCAGGGGAAGACCGACACACCTAAGCCAGCGCCACGCCCCTCCACCTCGTCGCAGGGGAAGGTTGATACGCCTCAACCGGTGCCACGCCGTGCCTTGTCGCCGAGGGTAGTACTGCCGATGGATGGGGTTCCAATCCCGGCACCTACTCAACCTATAACTGGCGAACCATCAGCAACAGACTTTCAGAGATGTCGTCTTTGTGCGCGCTATCATGCGCTCAGAGTATGCCCAGTTTTTCGGGCCATGCACCCACAACAGAGGTTCCTCATCGCGCGAGCTCATAAGTTCTGCACAAACTGTCTCGCACTCTCCCACGCTACAAGCGCGTGCACATCAAACGGAAATTGTAGAACATGTGGCCAATATCATCACACGCTCTTACATAGAAATGACTCCAGCACCTCTGGTCGCCGGTTAAAGCCGCCTGCACGCTATCCCCCAAGACTTGCTCGGAACATTGGCTCCGCATTTACTGGGCGTCGCCAGCACAAAGCCGTGCCGCAGAACAAGCACCCAATCAAACGCACTACACCAAGAATTCGAAACATAACGCCGAAAGGAAGAGTCACCAAAAGGCTGGTGCATGAAGCGATGCGAACCCTGAAGGAGCTGAAAGACGCTCTAGCCGCTTAGCGCGCCTAGGGGGGGCAGGATGGCTAAGCGAGGACTGCTTAACCAGTCAGACACCCAAAATTCTGTAAATTCTATAAAGTTAGCATTCCATTGAACTGTATTTGAATTCCTGATCATGTACATATTTGCACTACTATTTGAAATCTACTCATTAGTTGTACTTAGTTATTTGTATGTGTATTAAAATTACATGCTTATTGTACACACGCATTCATACATCATTATATCCATTTATTTGTATAACGTACTTAGCTTAAAATCGCTATTTGAATTATTGAATTATTGCACTTAATATTTTTGAAGTCTAAAACCCCCTAATGTTTAAACCACTTTAAGTAGCGATATAAGTAGTTGGTAACACTGATGCCGATAAGGCAGGCCCCCTTTGACAGCGCACGAAAGGGAATAAGAAGGAATGACATTTGGTTGTCAGAATCAGAATTTGTTCCACACTCGTGCCGCCCAGCCGCAATTCGTGAATTTTTATAAAAAAAAAA
>NW_023465831.1:0-8238 GCF_013731165.1 Rhagoletis pomonella | reverse complement strand
GTTGGGTCATCTCACCCTATTCCCCGAAAAGGCCTACCGCCTAAACACTGGTCCTTCGTCGCCTTGAAAGAGCCAGCTCCGTTGGAATTCAGAACCCAAATAAAAAGTATCCCTAAAAAACCGTAAGTAAGAATCTGAATTGCTTACTAACCCCATTTCACCAAAAAACAGCCTAAAAACTAGCCAAATCGCGCATACATTTTGATCCTCTAAAGAAAAATCTTATAAGTTTAATAAAAACGGTGCTCGCATCCCGTTATAGAAAATTTCTTTACACATATACATATGTACATTTCTTTTCCTCGATTCCCGTAATTCTGCGACCGTATTGGTTTTTTAACAAGTTCATTTCTTCGAGTAAATAAATCCCGAAACGGATCAGCGCATATACCACTGTACATACAAGAACATTTGCATATAGTACATACGTACATATGTACATACATACGCGGTAAATACATACTGTAAGACAGTAAAAATAAAAGCTGTAAAACTAAATTCTCTCCCAATTAAGCGAGCCCCTGTATGATTTAAAACCCATTTGTGCATAATTTACTCACATCCATTTTTATAACATATATCTCCTTTTTAGTTTGCACAACAAAATATTAAAGTGAAACAGGTGCTTCGTGTATGCAAACATACATACACACATACATTTGTATGTACAATACATAGCTCACGTATAAGCACACATTCATATAATTAAATACAGTGGCACAAACTCGTGTTATGATCTCAATTTATAATCTCACACTGAAATAACGTACAGTGGCTTTCTACTTTACAAAAAACGAAAGTTCGTCTCTGAAATATTTAGAAACGTATGCAACAAAATAAAAGCTGAGAATAAAAATTACTTGCATATTATCCCTATGCTCCATGTTTAAGCAAATCTCCGTGTAAACATACATATATACACAAACATATTGTAAACTATCTCTACTAACACATAATTACATTTTCCCAACAACACATATATACATTTAATACATTATATAATATAAAGTGCTATTAAGATAAAGGCTAATTCGGCACACATACACATAGTTATACGGTGCAGTGCGGGTACAGTGAAACGGTCCCCTTATATCCCTCAATAGACCCACAAACAAAAAAAAAAAATAAATACAATAAAATAAAACTTCTCCAGCGATTTTATCAGTAGCACGTATCAAAGTGCAAACACCCTTTTTTTTTATATATCGTGGCATTCGCACTTACGTAATTGCCTTTCATTGCGTTAATTTAGCAAGAATCATCACAAATATATATACATATATATATATATAGCGAAACCCTCCATTTACGTTCGGTCACAAGAACTCGAGTTTAGACCGGCAGTAGATTTTTTTTTGTCTCTTCTCTCTTTGATCTCCGTCTCGTAAATAAAATTTAAAGTCATCTCGTTAATGCTTGCCGCACCTCATAGTGACGCTAAATCGAAAAGTCCAAAAATGAGTGATGATGAGAAGCAACAAGGAACTTCCGCTGAATCTCAACGCGCTACGCGTGCAGGCGGAAGGTCCAATAAGAAACCCAAACAGTCAGTCGTAGCCCCTAAATTTATCTCTGAGACAGACAATTTAATGGATTACTGTACCCGATTCAGTACAACTCAAATCCAAGACAATACTGAGTCTGCACTAAAAATTAAAGACAAGAACATTGATAATTTTTGGAATCGAGTACAGAGCGCATATGATTTAGTAATAGAGACTGAGGAGCAGGACCTTCCCGAGGACTTCAAAGCCTCCGCTTATAATAAATACAGGTCATGCCTCATAACGTATGAAAATACGAAAGCCCAGATTGGTGATCAACTCCTGCTTCTTAATCAAGTCAGCAATACCACGCCTACTCCCAGTATGTCTCAACCCCAGGAAAACTCTAGCTTCGGCCTAAAGGTCCCACCGTGCGATACGGAAACATTTTATGTGGGTTATGAGCAATGGCCGTCTTTTCGTGACATGTTCACGCCGGTATATATTAATCACCCAAAACTCACAAAAGCTCAGAAATTGTACCATCTCCGGTACAAGACTCAAGGCAAAGCCGGCCAAATCGTGAAACAATTCCCACTGAGCGATGATAATTTTGATCTGGCATGGGAAGCCTTACGGTCTCGCTATGAGAATAAAAGAGTATTAGTTGACAACCAAATACGTATTCTCATGAATTTAAAATCTATTCAAGTGGAGAACAGTGAAGATATTCAAAAACTCCAATCATCAGTGAATAACTGTCTCCAAATTCTCGCCACCCAACAAGTCTCCACAGAGAGCTGGGACCCCGTAATAATTTACCTCGTCACCTCAAAACTTCCTGAGAACACAGTAGCTCTGTGGGAGCAATCTCTCAGTTCCAGGAAAGACCTTCCGAACTGGTCCCAAATGAACCAGTTCCTAACCACTCGATATGAGGTGGTCGAAAGGGTTGATCAATGGCGCCCAGCCAAACCAAGACCCAATCCCCAAAATTCCATTTCATTTAGAACCACTCAACCGCACAACAGACCCCCCTTCAAACCTTCTCACTTTCAACAGTCGCATAATAAATCATCGACGCAAGTCCAATCGCATGTGACAGAACAGCGTACGATGTATAAATGTTCCATGTGCAAAGATTCCTCGCACTCATTGTGGAACTGCCACAGGTTCCGTAAATTGTCGGTTCAGGATCGCAGAAAATTCGTAAGAGAAAACAACATGTGCTTTAACTGCCTCTCTCAGTCACACTCCCTGAAAGATTGTCCAAGTACTCAAACCTGCTCCAATTGTCGACAAAGACACAACTCAGTGCTGCACTATAGCACAGCCCCTCCGCCAAAAAGGCAAGACTCTCGAGTACAAAGGACCACATCGCAGGTAGCCATGACTGATATGCCAAACCCCAACCTGCAAGCCCCACAAGAAACGGAAGAACAAGATGATTTACCGTCAAGTTCTAATGGAACCAGAGTACAATCGTACTACTCTGAAAATGAGAGCAAAGTCCTTCTGCCTACAGCGATAGTCTCAGTAGAACAGAGAGGAGAACTCTTTAAACTGCGAGCTCTCATCGATCAGGGCTCAGAACGGAGCTTCATTTCTTCTAAGGCCCAAAACAAACTGAGATTACCATGTCAAAGCTCGAACTTTGAAATCTCCGGCATGGGTGGGACAGTAGTTCAGACTTCGAACAAAATCTGTTCTCTTGTCTTAGTCTCCTCCGACTTTGCTACGAAAGTCACCGCTCAAGCAATTGTGCTACCCCAACTAACTAAAATACTCCCAAGATTCCAGCCAACTCGCGAACAACGCGAGAAGTGGTCTCATATTAAGCTAGCAGACCCCAATTGTCATTCCCCGTCTCAAATCGACCTAGTGATAGGCAGCGATCTCATCCCGCAAATCATGCTTGAAGGCATTGAACATATCTCAAAAAACTGTTAGCACAAAATACCATTTTTGGCTGGATTTTGAGCGGTCAAATCCCTAATCATGTGGTATCTTTCTCCACTCAAGTGGAACAAACCTCTAACAAACTACTGGAATCCCAACTACGAAAGTTCTGGGAGGTAGAAGAAGTTCCGACACCCAACCTCATGAGTCCTGAAGATAAGCTATGCGAGGAGTTATACCAATCCACTACATCGCGCACGCCTGAAGGTCGCTACGTAGTCCGGCTCCCTTTCAAGCCAGGTTTCCCGAAGGAAATATCTCTAGGTCAATCTCGCACCACAGCTCTCCAGCAATTTTTCAGTATGGAGAGAAGTCTTCAGAAAAAAGCCGACCTAAAACCCCTGTATGATAATGTCTTAGGGGAATATCTCACCCTAAATCATATGGAAGAAACAACTTCCTATGAAAAATCCTCAGAAGGAAAATATTATTCCTTCTATCTCCCCCACCACGCGGTGGTCAAACCCGAAAAGAGAACCACCAAGGTACGTGTCGTATTTAATGCATCACGAAGATCAGGTTCCGGACTCTCTCTTAATGATGTTCTCTATACCGGACCAATACTTCAACCCGATCTGATGCTATTAATCCTCAAATGGCGCACGTATCAGTTTGTGTTCAATGGCGATGTAGAAAAAATGTATCGTCAGATACTTTTACATAAAGACCACCAGAATTACCAGAGAATTATATTTAGATCATCTGCAAGCAGCCCCATTCGAGACTATAGGTTAAAAACCGTGACATTCGGTGTAAATTGTGCACCATTTCTCGCAATACGCACTCTTCACCAACTCTCTGATGATGTAAAAATAACACATCCCTTGGCGGTGCCAATACTAAAAACCGAAACATATGTGGACGACATACTTTCTGGAGGTCATGACCTCATCTCAGCAACTAAATCTCTCTCCCAAGTCATTCAAGCTCTGAAATCCGCTGGCTTTCCCTTAAAAAAGATCACGGCGAACCACCCTGATTTGCTCAAAGACATAAAAAAGGAGGACTTGCTGAGAGCAACTTTCTCGAATTCGAAAAAGCAAGTATCACCAAAACCCTCGGGATTCAATGGAATGCCATTACTGACTCCTTCTCTTACACCATTGAATCCATATCAGCCTCGTCGGCGAGCACAAAGCGACAGATTCTCTCTTCTGTCGCTAAACTGTTCGACCCCGCAGGATGGCTCTCGCCAATAATGATTCAAGCCAAAGTTCTCTTACAAGAGCTATGGCTCGATGGAACTGACTGGGATGAACAAGTCAAACCCCTCCGCCTCCATAAATGGTTGCAATTCGCCAACAATTTGAAATCTATCTCGGCCATTCAAATACCCCGATGGGTCAATTACGTTCCAGGCCAACAAATGGGGCTACATGGGTTCTGCGACGCTTCGGAAAAAGCGTATTGCGCAGCCATATACGTCCGAGCCACACAAGGTGAACAAGTCTCTTCCCACCTACTGGTGTCAAAAGGCAAAGTTGCGCCCCTCAGAACCATTAGCCTACCTCGACTCGAACTATGTGGGGCTCTCCTTCTAGCTAAATTAGCCTCAGCTGTCCAATCGCACCTCGGTTTCTCAGATCGAAAACTGACAATGTGGTCAGATTCAGAAATAGTCCTGGCCTGGCTGGAAAAACCGCCCCACTCCTGGAAAACCTACGTCTCGAACCGCACCGCGCAAATCATTGATCTGGTAGGAAATTCCATTTGGAGGCATGTGTGCAGCAGCGAAAATCCCGCGGACATGGGAACAAGAGGATGCAAACCCCTCGATTTAGCCTCCTCTTCTCTGTGGTGGCATGGGCCCAACTGGCTAACCCAACCACCCGACACCTGGCCAAAATCCGCTACCCGCTCTATTAACCCACCGGAAGTCCGTCGAGTCGACGCCTTTCACACTGCCGAAGATGATACCGACATTTTAGATCGCTTTTCGTCTTTTTCCCGCATGCTTAAAGTTATGGCATATGTCTTCAAATTTTTAGATCGCTTAAAGAACCGAAATCAAACCGCCCAGGATCCTCTCCCATTACCCCTATCGCACAATGATTTCCGCTCTACCAAACGTCGTCTCATTGCCTTAACGCAAAACCGTTACTTCCCCCGCGAAATTGCATGCTTATCGCAGTCAGTGCCAATTGCTAAGAAAAGCCCCTTGCTAGTTCTCAACCCCCTTCTAGACAAGTGTGGGTTACTCCGGGTCAATGGTCGGTTGGCCCACTCCACTCTTAGCTATAATGAACGTCATCCCCTCATTATGCCCGAAAAATCTCGATTTGCTGTTCTCTATCTTCGTTTTCTCCACGAGCTCCTCCTACATGCCGAACTTCGGCTCATGCAGCAAATGATAAGACAGGAATTCTACATCCCCCGACTCAAGCCTCTTATAAAAAAGTGCATTTTTCAATGTAAAGCTTGCACCGCTCACAAGCATCAAACGCGCTCTCAAATCATGGCGGCGTTGCCACCAGAGCGTTGCACTTACGCTCCGCCTTTCACCACCACCGGTGTAGATTTTGCTGGGCCTTTTCAAGTAAAAGCCTCCATGCTAAGGTCCTCCACCATTGTGAAAGGCTACGTGGCCGTATTTGTGTGTTTCACAAAAAAGGCGGTTCACCTTGAGCTGTGCTCCCATTTGACCACAAACGCATTTCTCGCCGCGTTTGCCCGGTTTGTTGGGCGTCGAGGCTATCCAGCAAGAATGATGAGTGACAATGGCACTACTTTCATTGGAGCCAAAAGAGCAACAGAGAAGGAATTCTGTAGTTTCCTGCAAGAAGTATCTCAAGACATCGTCAAGCAATATTCTCCCCAAGGCATTGATTGGAGATTTATCCCCCCTGGCAGCCCTCACATGGGCGGATTATGGGAATCCGCCGTCAAAAGCTTCAAGTTACATCTCAAACGAACAGCTGGAGCACACAAATTCACGTTTGAAGAATTCGCCACTCTTTTAGTTAGGATCGAAGCGGTATTAAATTCTCGGCCCATCTCCGCTCTCTCCCAAGATCCCACGGAATTCACGGCCCTCACCCCTGGCCATTTCCTAAGGGGAATTGCCCTCTTGTCTCTCCCGGAAGTAGACCATAGCAATTTGTCTCTTCTCAATAGGTGGGAGAGGGTTAAAGTTGTGCACCATCAATTCAGCCGCCGTTGGAAGGAAGATTATCTCAAAGACCTTCAGAAACGTTATAGATGGAAAGACACTAAAGTTTCACCGAAAGCTGGAGAATGCGTCCTCATTATAGATGATACGTTGCCGCCCACTGAGTGGCGTCTTGGACGCATAGAAAGGACCCATCCCGGTCCAGATGGGCATATCCGTGTAGTTGACGTACGCACCAAAACCGGCATTCTCACTCGGTCTATTGTAAAGCTATGCCCGTTGCCATACGCTAATGGTCCTCCAACACCCACAGCAGATAACTAAACCGATTTTCACCGTTCATGTTGATATCTCTCGTCTTGAATGGCCGCCCTATACCCGCACTGCTTCCATACATTTGTTTCCCACAATGACTTGACAGGCAATCCACCTATAAGCTTATCCCTCTGCCTTATTAACCAGTGTCTAACATCCCACTATTAAGCTATTCGCAAATCCCTATTTGCAGATGGAGATGGACAAGCCTCAGCCGGCACCACGCACTTTTGCTTCGTCGCAGGGGAAGACCGACACACCTAAGCCAGCGCCACGCCCCTCCACTTCGTCGCAGGGGAAGGTTGATACGCCTCAACCGGTGCCACGCCGTGCCTTGTCGCCGAGGGTAGTACTGCCGATGGATGGGGTTCCAATCCCGGCACCTACTCAACCTATAACTGGCGAACCATCAGCAACAGACTTTCAGAGATGTCGTCTTTGTGCGCGCTATCATGCGCTCAGAGTATGCCCAGTTTTTCGGGCCATGCACCCACAACAGAGGTTCCTCATCGCGCGAGCTCATAAGTTCTGCACAAACTGTCTCGCACTCTCCCACGCTACAAGCGCGTGCACATCAAACGGAAATTGTAGAACATGTGGCCAATATCATCACACGCTCTTACATAGAAATGACTCCAGCACCTCTGGTCGCCGGTTAAAGCCGCCTGCACGCTATCCCCCAAGACTTGCTCGGAACATTGGCTCCGCATTTACTGGGCGTCGCCAGCACAAAGCCGTGCCGCAGAACAAGCACCCAATCAAACGCACTACACCAAGAATTCGAAACATAACGCCGAAAGGAAGAGTCACCAAAAGGCTGGTGCATGAAGCGATGCGAACCCTGAAGGAGCTGAAAGACGCTCTAGCCGCTTAGCGCGCCTAGGGGGGGCAGGATGGCTAAGCGAGGACTGCTTAACCAGTCAGACACCCAAAATTCTGTAAATTCTATAAAGTTAGCATTCCATTGAACTGTATTTGAATTCCTGATCATGTACATATTTGCACTACTATTTGAAATCTACTCATTAGTTGTACTTAGTTATTTGTATGTGTATTAAAATTACATGCTTATTGTACACACGCATTCATACATCATTATATCCATTTATTTGTATAACGTACTTAGCTTAAAATCGCTATTTGAATTATTGAATTATTGCACTTAATATTTTTGAAGTCTAAAACCCCCTAATGTTTAAACCACTTTAAGTAGCGATATAAGTAGTTGGTAACACTGATGCCGATAAGGCAGGCCCCCTTTGACAGCGCACGAAAGGGAATAAGAAGGAATGACATTTGGTTGTCAGAATCAGAATTTGTTCCACACTCGTGCCGCCCAGCCGCAATTCGTGAATTTTTATAAAAAAAAAA
>NW_023465830.1:4917-8238 GCF_013731165.1 Rhagoletis pomonella | reverse complement strand
AGAAAAAACTAGCAAAGAAGCAATTTGTAAATTTTGCGGCGTGTTGGTGAAATTGGGAGGTGGCACATCGAATTTAAAAGGTCACCTTCAACGCAACCACCCCGGATGGGACAACAGCAATAATAAATGCAGTGACCCAGAAGTACAAAATTTAGAAACTTCCAGCAGCGAAACTGAAATAATTTCATCCTTCACTGCATCTTCCACGTCTAGTCAACCATCAATTATTGATGCTTTTGATAAGCAAAACCAATTCAAAAGTAAATAGCTAATTTCTTTTTCGGACTATAAGCAAGTTAAATACTTTAAATTACCTTGTACAGGCGGAGGAAGTAAAGAAACAATTCTGACACAATCCTTAATTTATATGATTTGTAAGGACAACCTTCCATTTAGCTGCACTGAAAAAACAGGCATGAAAAAGTTCCTTAAGGTCGCTGTACCTCGCTACAAACCGCCAAGCCGGGCAACTGTATGTATAATGTTATAGAAGGAATAAAAAATTAATTTACTTTAAAAATTTGTATCCCTATAGATTGTGAGACTTATTGAAGGGAAATACGAGTCCTTACACTTAGTCGTTTGTGGTGCTTTAAAAAATTTAAGTTCACTGGCCCTTACAACTGATATTGCCACAGTCATGAACTCCACTCGGAGTTTTATTGTGTTGACTGGACACTATTTTGGTAAGCAAAAGTAAATTTAACGTTGGTTGTTTCTTTTAAGATTCCTTTAATTTTGCAGACGAAAAAGCGTGCAGCGTGAAATCTCTGGTTTTTGGTTTAAAAGAGCTTACTCCTCATCATACTGCAAGAAACATATGCCTCGACCTAAAGGAAATCTTTGATCATTGGAACATTGAACCCCGCATTGTTACATCAGTAACAACTGACAATGGTGCAAACATTGTTGCCGCTGTTAAGGATCTTTTTCCTTCAAGATCAAATAGCATTCATGTGTCCTGCTATGCCCACAATATTAATTTGGTGGTCTCCAAAGGATTGGGCGCTGTTAAAGAGCTGGTAGCTATAATAGAAAAAGTGAAGCTTATTGTGGCATTCTTCAAGCATAGCAATGTAGCTCAAGATCAGTTGAGGCAAGAGCAAGAAAAAGACGGTAGAAAAGATGGTACATTCTTGTATTTAATTCAGGAAGTCTCGACGCGTTGGAACTCCACTTTGCACTGTCTTCAAAAATTTAAGGAATTATCAGGCTATGTTGCAAAAATTTTAGCAAATTTTGTCTCAAAAAAGGCACCATCTATGATTACTTCGTCTGAGCTTGCAATCATTGGCGAATGTATTGCACTTTTATTGCCATTAGAAAATGCAACAAACGATATATCAGGGGACAGTTATGTTTCGGCTAGTTTGGTAATACCATTCACACATTGCTTACAGCTGTCACTGACGAAAATATGTGCCACTTATACAGAAACCATACAACTGAAAGATGTACTGCTACAGCAGGTAAAATGTCGGCTACTGCCATTAGAAAGCAATATACTGCTCGCCACTGCCACTGTTCTTGACCCTAGGTTTAAGAAAACCCATTTTCAATCGCCGATAAATTGTGCAAATGCAATTGATTTTATTAAAAAGGAAATTGAACAGCGAACAGCTAAAGTTGGAAATACTTCTCCAGTTCTTCATAGCAGATCTGACACCTCCGAACCTAAGGGCTATAGCTTGTGGGATGTCCACGATGAATTTTCGACTCAAAATAACATCGGTTTTAACGACGGTAACAGTTTCCCAATGGAACTAAAATTTTATTTAAGTCAGCCAATTTCACCTCGTTATCAGGACTCTATTAAGTACTGGGCTAGTACCCGAAGTGTATTTCCTACGATTTATCCAATCGCAATGAAATACTTGACTGTTTGCGCCGCTTCAGTTGCATCTGAAAGGGTTGTGTCCACCTTAAATAATGTATGCTCCGACAAGAGAAGCCGCCTTACTCCCAATCATGCCAATAACCTCGTATTTTTAGGATCACTTAACGACGAATTTTGGAATATTTAAAGTAATCTAAAGGTTTTTGAAAGATTACAGTGATTTAGTATATTTAAAATGCGTACATGTACACGTGTACATAATTGCATCCGTTTATAAAAGATCTCTGTGCGTAGCACCTATATTGATATGTATCTACACATGCCCTGACTCACAAACTTTAGTGTACGTGTGTGTAATTACATATGTATGTGTTTATCTTATGTTTTTATTACAAAAAGTTTTTGTTTTTGAAGTGAAGTTTGTTTTTGCTTAAATATGCCAAACGCTTTATTATATTTCTTATTTTTTGGAAATGAAGTTGTTATACAAAATAAAGCAAAAATATTGTTTTAATTGATTTGCGTTGCACAACAGTAAGTAAATTTTAAAGAAGAAAATATACATATAGGCGAAGTGAAAATTAAGATTAATTCGATATCGACTTTTTTTTTCTTTTTTCAGTGTTTTTATAATTCGGTTTTTTTTTTTCGGTAAACCGAAAGATCAGGTTTTTAATCCAGTTTTTTTAAACGGTTTAAAACCTGAATGAAAAACCGTAATTAATCAAAAAACCGATTTTTTGAAAACGGTGCCCATCCCTAATTCACACGGCATCACACGGAGTAAACAAAAAAATTGTTCTGTTTTTTATAAACAAATCGCATTTCTGGCTGGTCTGTTTCAGGACGAATGGGTAAGAATTGCTCCAAGGGCTTGTGTGAGCAAACCAAGTTTTGGCAGCCAATGTCAGTTACGCGGTTTTGCAGAATTTCGATACGCGGTTTTGTACTTCAATCGACGATATATGTATATCCCCCTTTTACAAACTCATTTATATATACTTTACTCTGAACACCTCCCATAGATACCTATTTCTGAATACCAAATTTAAAGTTCATGTGACTTATGGTTCCCAATTAATGGCTGATTAAAAAATCCACGCCTACGGGATGTGCCACGCCCCTTTTACAAAATGATTATATATACCCTCCTATAAAAACCTACCATTAATATGTCTGCACACCAAATTTCAAGTTCGTGCGACTTATGGTTTCGAAGTTATAGCTGATAAAGGATTCCACGCCTATAGTATGTGCCAAGCCCCCTTTTACAAACTCATTTATATATACCCTCCTATAAATACCTACCATTGATATGTCTGCATATTAAATTTCAAGTTCGAGGGACTTATGGCTCCGAAGTTATAGATGATTTAAAAATCCACGCCTATGGGATGCGCCACTCCCCCTTTTACAAACTCATTTATATAGACCTTATTATAAGCACCTACCAAATATGAATATGACTGCATACCAAATGTCAA
>NW_023465830.1:2732-4907 GCF_013731165.1 Rhagoletis pomonella | reverse complement strand
TGCATACCAAATTTCAAGTTCATGGGACTTATGGTTCCGAAGATATATGCCCACATTACAAATTTCAAGTTCCTGTGACTTGTGGTTCTGAAGTTATAGCTGAAAAAAGTTCCACGCCTATGAGGTATGCCACGCCTCCTTTTAGAAACTAGTTTATATATACCCTCCTATAAGGACCTACTATTGATATGTCCGCAAACCAAATTTCAAGTTCTTGGGACTTATGGTTCCGAAGTTATAGCTGATAAAAAATTCCACGCCTATGGGATGTGCCACGCCCCTTTTACAAACACGTTTAAACATACCCTCCTAAAGGCACCTACCATTGAAATGTCTGCGTACCAAATTTCGTTTTCGTGTGACTTATGGTTCCGAAGTTATAGCTGATAAAAAATGCCACGCCTATGGGATGTGTCACGCCCCTTTTTACAAATTCGTTTATATATACCTGCCTATAAGGATCGACCATTGACGGGTCTGCATACCAAGGTTCAAGTTCATGTGACTTATGGTCTGGAAGTGATGGCTGATTAAAAATTTCACGCCTATGGGAGGTGCAACGCCCCCTTGTCGTTTTCACCCTATTATAGGCCCAGGTGTCATGGCAATACTCTGCCAAAATTTTGTTCGATTCGATGCAAATAGGTTTTTCTTTAATGTTGGATATGGCTAATTCCACGGTGACGGGTGTGACATTTCAACTCACATTTTAAGGGTTAATTCTTAAACTGTAATACAAAATTCTTTAAAACGAGTATTTTGTAATAGGTTTCCGAGATATACACAATGCCTGGAATAAAAATTCCAAAAACAATTTAATCCGAACGAGTTATCTGAATTTTAGTCACTGTGACGGGTGTGACGAGTACGCAAACCAAATTAACTACTCCTTAGATCAGAGTTTTTCTGCTAATTATGTCTTCTGCTTATGGTTTTAAATAGTTCGTTGTATAGTTAAATAAACATTCTAAACATTTACGCCAAAGTTCTTGCCGCTATTGGAAATTATAGATTATATGTTCCAAATTCAACTGTGACGGGTGTGACTTGACTTTGTGGCGGGTGTGACAAGTTGAGCATGAATACATAAATATACATTATTAGACAACTAAGCTAACTTTATTTCTCAAAAAATCGGATTTTAAGATCACATACAAGATTCTGCCACCTAAAGACGGGATAATACTTGATCGAACTCTTCTTTTCCATTGTATGTCTTAGTAATTGTAAAGTACCTTATTTTTAAATAGTATGAGGCTACTACCTGGGAAACCGAGGCCGTTACCTGAAAAAACCGTTTCAGATACTTTTTTGCCCTGACAAGCGAAGTAATGATATCTTTTTTATCCGTGACAGCATAGCTTAAGTTTTCCCATCGCACGAGCAACATATCTTTATGATTAGCTTTATCATCGCTGATCACAAACAGATATATGACACATTTCAGATTAGCTGATAAGTAACGGTAGCAGTCCCTGGCCGAATTTATTGAAGTTTGTCAACCTTTAAATTGTGACGGGTGTGACATGTGACGGGCGTGACCAACATAATCGGTTCTTTTTTCGCTAATAAAAGCTAAATAAATACTTTAAAGCAATTCGCACATATTTCCCTGTGTCATAGCGTTACTTTCGTCAGCTTTTTTACAATGTCCAAGATGTGTTTTCCTTCAAAAAATAACTATTTTGTGTATCTTGTGACGGGCATGACATTAAAATATGCTTTGCTTCAATATATAATAAAATATTTAGTACTTGCCCGAAAAATTTGAAAATTACGCCGTTACAATGCTAACGAATTTGTCTCTCCACTGACGGTTTAAACAATGCTAAAAAGGTAATAGACTACGAAAATCAGTCTTGTAAATTTTGAAAAGAATTAACCTCTCATATGGGTTTGTAAATGGTACAACCTAAAGTAAAAAAATATCTGATTTTGAGATAAATTTCAGAATTTTGGCTCTCAGTATTGAAAGATAGATTTATTTACTCTTACTTACTAGAAATAATACAGTCATATTCTTTGGTTTATTTTCGTTTCATTCGGAATCGATTACCGTGGAATGAGCCATATATTGTCCGATCAATTTAAATATTAATCAGCAAACAGATCTTAATGCGTCGGTGTCATGCCGAAAAATGTCACGCAGGATGCAACACGCAGCATAATCCAATA
>NW_023465830.1:0-2722 GCF_013731165.1 Rhagoletis pomonella | reverse complement strand
TAAGTAGAATTCTCCTTTCTGTGTTGCCGGAAAAGGGGGCCGGAAGTTCTTTTGCGCAGAACTTCTTTCTGCGTAGGCGGCCTTCGGCCGCGCTTAGGGATTATAACCCTTACTAAGTAGAATTCTCCTTTCTGTGTTGCCGGAAAAGGGGACCGGAAGTATTTTTGCGCAGAACTTCTTTCTGCGTAGGCGGCCTTCGGCCGCGCTTAGGGATTATAACCCTTACTAAGTAGAATTCTCCTTTCTGTGTTGCCGCAAAAGGGGACCGGAAGTATTTTTGCGCAGAACTTCTTTCTGCGTAGGCGGCCTTCGGCCGCGCTTAGGGATTATAACCCTTACTAAGTAGAATTCTCCTTTCTGTATTGCCGGAAAAGAAGGGCGGACGTATTTTTGCGCAGAACTTTTCTCTGCGTAGGCGGCTTTCAGCCGCGCTTAGGGATTAAAACCCTTACTAAGTAGAAGTAAATAATTCATATTAGAAAAAACGAAATTATACATATGCACACTTTCGTTAGAAAACCGAAATAATGCATATAACAAAAACCGAAATAATGCATGCATGCACAATTTCAGTTCAAAACCGAAATAATGCATATGGATAAAACCGAAATAAAGCATACATGCACAGTTTCGGATGAAAACCGAAATAATGCATATGTGAAAGACGAAGGTATGCATACATGCACAGCTTCGGTTGAAAACCGAAATAATGCATATAACAAAAACCGAAATAATGCATGCATGCACAGTTTCGGTTGAAAACCGAAATAATGCATATGAGAAACCCGAAGTAATGCATACATGCACAGTTTCGGTTGAAAACCGAAATAATGCATATGAGAAAATACCGAAATTATGCATATGCATACTTTCGTTTTAAAAGCGAAATAATGCATATGAAAAAAAACGAAGTAATGCATACATGCACAGTTTCGGTTTAAAACCGAAATAATGCATATGGTAAACACCGAAATAAAGCATACATGCACAGTTTCGGTAGAAACCGAAATAATGTCTAAATGCACAGTTTCCATATGCGCGATTTCGGTGCCCCAATGTCAAGTGTGAATTACAGCGTGGAAGATTGGGGAATTAAAATGGACTGGGCGTTCTTTGCAACCAGTCATGGCAAAGGAGCCGTGAATGGGTTAGGAGCAACAGTGAAGCGCCAACTTTGCACTGCAATCAAAGCTAGACAAGTTTTAATAAACTCGGTTAGGGACTGCTACGACTATTTACCTGCTAATCCGAAATGTATCACATATATGTTTGCGAGCATCGATGATATAGCTAAGCACAAAGAGATGTTGTTCGAGCGATGGGCAAACTTAGCTTTGCTACCACAGATGCAAAAAAGTCATTACTTCGCTTGCCTCGGTAAAATCAGTATCTCATATGGTTTGACATTGGTTTGCGTACTCGTCACACCCGTCACAGTGACTAAAGTTGGTATAAATCGTTTGGATTACATTTTTTTTATTCTTATTTTTAGGCATTGTGCCCACGGCTAAAACCTAACATATAACAATCGTTTTTAAAAATTTGATATTATAGTTTAAGAATTTCACCTTAAAATGTAAGTTGAAATGTCACACCCGTCACCCTGGAATGAGCCATAAGCAATAAGGGGCTCTTTTACAACGCTTTTATCAACTTGCAATGTTGTGGATCCAGAAGCTTTCAATGTTGTGTGTCCGACACCAAAGCAAAGCTTCGAAAAGCTCCTATAAAAAAGCATAGTGAATAGGGCGACATCTGTAGTGAAGTAGTGCATAGGGCGATAGCTGTAGTGAATAGGGCGAGGTAGATGACATCTAGATGCCGCCCTATGTACTACGTTTGCTACAGCGGAAATAGACGACACGTCATTCTTTAAATAAAATTAATTGGTGCTCGTTTGTATGTACATACATATGTAAATGCATGTGTGTGCACCTTTCTATTAATATCGTTGAATTATTTTAATATCTATTACAAAATTTTATTCAGACAGGACTAAAAAGTAGAAAATAAATAATATAAAAAAAAACTTTTTAATATACAACGCTTTTATAAATGGACTAAAAAGTAGAAAATAATAATTCTCAGTCCCATAGAATTTGTTTTGATAACTTTTGATTTTGAAATTTTAGCAAAAGTCATTATAAACAATCTATGAAATTGAAAATGAAAAGCGTGGGGCGCATGTAATACACTTGAATTGATATGAAAAGTAATATATGTATGTATGTATGTGGGTATATGAATAACGACCGCTTAAAATCGATTTCAAAGTTTTACTTTCGCTGTAGAAATTTTAGGTCTACGTTATGTAGTTTGACTATTGTCAACTAAATCGAATGCTTTGTAAGTGAAGTGACTTGTGGACCACTTGAGGTATAGGGTGACCAGTTGGTAACCACTTTGGGACCAGTTGGTAACTAGTTCGTGGGACCAGTTGGTAACCAGTCGGGGACCAGTCCGGGAACCAGTTGGGAATTAGTTTAGGACTAGTCCGAAACTACAAACCTTCGGACCAGTTGGGGACCAGTTGGTCTTTTTAAGCTCCTGTGGCCGTTTTAAGGGTAATTCTTGGGCTCCTGCACTGCCGCTCGGGGTTTCTGCCTTCTACGGTGGTAATTTTGGGCCGGGTTGCCTGTTTTGGCGGATTGTTGTGCTGTGTGCCGCGTATTACGTGTACCGGGTACCACTTTCTCGAGCGAATTGCTCTGGGGAACCTGTT
>NW_023465829.1:0-8239 GCF_013731165.1 Rhagoletis pomonella | reverse complement strand
TTTGTCGATTTTCTAATTCAGCTACCAATATTACTATCGATTTTGCTATCGAAATTTTTATCGAATTTGTCATCGGTTTTGTTATCGATTATTTATCTGTTTTACTATCGATTATTTATCGATTTTGTTATCGATTATTTATCGATTTTGCTATCGATTTTTTTAAAGATTTTTTATCGCCGATATTGTTATCGATTTCCTTATCGATATTTTAATCGATTTTGTAATTGATATTTCTATCGATTTTGTTATCGATATTTTTACCAATATTTTTATCGATTATCTAATCGATTATTTGCCGATTTTTCTATCGATTTTGTTATCGATATTTTTATCGATTTTCTAATAGATTTTGCTGTCAATATTATCGGTTTTGTTATCGAATTTTGTATCGAATTTTTTATCGATATTTTTATCGGTTTTGTTATCGATATTTTTTTGGATGTTACTTTTGACTTTTTTACCGATATATAAAGTAAAAAAGAAGAGAAAGGAAATCAGAATAACATATGTAATTAGAACGAGTAGAGGAAGGGATCTAGAAAGAAAAAATATGAAAATATAATCTTAAGCAAAAGCAGATGTATATATGTATGTATGTATATGTATGTAACGTAAGTTTCACTTCTCCAGTGTGGCCCAGGAGCGCTTAATTTCTTTTTGAATTACGAACTCAAATTTTGCTAAAAGAGTAATTAAGGAGTGCCAAATTTTTACGAAAATTTCCAGAAAATTTGGAATTCCGATTTTTCAAGTTTTTGTTGTAGTATGTATTAGCCATAATTTTATATATCGTTACTTCCAAGAATCTTCGAGCAGCTCCGTAGTCGGAGGAGAAAGAGAGTCAGGTCCTTGAATTCTTTGGTCTTTGCTCTCTAATGCTATAAACGTGGAAGGTGACAAGCCCCATTGTTTTCTTGTACCAGCCCCCAATTCAAATTTCCTGAAATTTTATAGATTTTATGTAGTATACCGTAGATCAAAATGCGTCAATTGAGGAAAAATCGAATGACAATTTTCGAATTTATTGAATCGATTCACGGACGGATTCGGAACTAAAAAATCGACAAAAAAGTGAATCGGAAGGGCTCGATTAATCGATCTTCGATTTAGTCGATTTAAAAAACGGCATCTTTACTCCTTATGTTCGCTGACTTTAACATGTGGTATGCATGGATAATGATGCTGTGGTGCAAGTATTTGACTTGACCCTTAAATATGGGACTCTGCTAACATAATACATACTAGGACCAATTGCGGAAAGCTATGGCTGTATTTGGAATGAACTTTTGACGAAGCTTTGCTAACGAAAGGGAAAATTGTCGAAGTGTTTAGGTTGCTACGCCAAACAAGAAGAAGGATAGGTCATTTGTGTTAAAATATTTCTACTCAATGCTTTGGGTAAGTATTTGCTCTGTTTTTAAGTCATGCCCAACGGAGTTTCACATTTAATGATATGTACGTATATGTGCCCTTAAACCAGCAGAACCGAAAGAATAAGTTCAGACCACTACCCCATGTTATATATTTATTACATTCTCCGCCCAAAAAAACTTTGTATTCAATTATTAGCGAAACGCTATAAATAAAAAAGAAATACATACAAATAAAAGCTTATCATATTGAGGTGCTAAAGTGTGTATAGATTAAGAGTATGGGCGACAGAGTGTGGCAGGAAAATCAACAAAACTTTTAAATTGACATTGTTTACATTGTTAATGGATAAAAATCTACTAAAAGATGCAGAGCACTGGCTGTATTGGGATGATGATGAGAAAATGAAAGTTTGCAAGGGGCACTTATCTATGTAGATATTTACTACTCCTGCCAAAGTTGTCAACCTTCCTTTGAGTGTTGCTTAGTTTTCACTGATTCGTTTTATATTTTATATTCGTTGTGGGCTTTTTTTTAGTATTTATTTTTTTAATATGAATCTTGTTTATTCAGAGCGTTGTTTGTCGTTCAAAGCAGGAAATACAACTTTTTTAACAAATTGACTTAAGGCTAAAAGAAAACTTTACATATCTTTATGAGTTTTTATTTACCTAAATACTTGAACTGCGTTAAATTTTCTGCTAGTAAATAACGAACTTACATAAGAAAGTAGGAAGGAAAGTGTGAATGAGATTTTTTTGCATATTGAATTTAAGATTAATTTATAACCAGGAAAAACAAAATTTTTGTGAAAGCAAGCAAAGTAATTGAAATTATGCATGCCATGCAATTTTTTTCTAAATAAAGGAAGGTTAACATTTTCATGGGCTGTTTGTTGCATATTTGGAAGGACTACACTGCCATGCCCACGCCTCTTGCGGACGAAGATGGTAAATTGTATCCTATTTTAATGAAATTCAGAGCTTTAGGCAGAAAAGCACATAAAAATCGGTTAAAAGAATCTTCCAACAATTCTAAAAAAATTGGCGAAAATGTTAAAAAACTATATTTTGATGAAATTTATTTCCAAATTTTTAAGACAATTAAGAATTGGCAAACTAAGAAACACATTTCTTTCTTTAACCGACTTCACAAAAAGGAGGGGTTATCAGTTCTTCGGAATATTTTTTTTTTTTTATGTACATATGTTACCGCATAATTTTGGACCACGTTAACAGATTTCGATAACTATTTTTTCATCGGTGGAGTGTTGAAATAAAATTAAAAACATATATTTTTTTTTAAGACCGTAAAATATAAAACTTTAAAGAAAATTAAACAAAAAAAATAATAATTTAAAAAAATAACTGACATTAAAAAAATTAAATAAAATAATGTATTCTAAATATTAAAAAAAATAGACTGAAAGAAAATTGAAAGAGGACAAAAGAAAATGAGTTATTAAAATAGAAATGAGATAAAAAAATTGGTTTTATTTTTAAAAGCATAAACCCTAGCATTTAAAAGAAACATAAATAAAAAAAATATATATATATTAACGAAAAGAAAAAGAAAATATAAGTTTCGGAAGATTGAACGAAATTAAAAGAAACTTCCTTTTTAACACAGTAAAATTTCAAATTTAACTAAAAAGGTATAGAATTAAAAATAAAATATATTTCTAACAATTTAATGCAATAAAACACACATATTTTTCTTCGGACTTAATATGACCTTAGCCTTTGCCCGTCTGCTGGAAAGGTGGCGGCAATTTTTACCGAATGCAATTACCTTGTCTGAGCGAAGCTGTTCAGCCCCAGTCGCCATTGGACTACTAGGACTAAAAGAATTTCATTGAAAAATTACTTGTAGCTTCATCAAGTTATCATTATTTATTAGCTAAGCTTTTAAACTTATAACAATGCCTATTTAAGTTTTTGAGTAACAAAACAAAATTTTTATATCTCTCATACCACCGCTCTGAATAACTTTGAGAGTTTTAGCAAATTAAATTGTATTCAGTAAACTTTTAGTGAGAAAGTGTTTTTAGGTTGGCCTAAGTGAGGCAATGCCAGAAGTTTAGTAAACCAAATCTGCATGAAATTATGAGCTAACGATGAAAATTTGCTGACCTGGCAGGTTGTATAACCAAAAAACAATGAGGAAAAGTTTTATTTCAAGGTGAAGTTATCAACTGTGACAGCTAACAAATAATCGACGTGCTAGAAACAACAACAACACAAACAAGCGACTGCAAAAACAATAACAATTTTAGAATTTTCCTAAATTAGTTTGATGTACGCTATGAATATCTAAAATCTAATTTAAATTTTAAAATATCAACAATAATGAAAATTTACGCAACAGCTAGGCGAAAATGACGAAAGTGCACAACAACACTCATTTCAGCAACATGGAGGCCAGTTGTGGTCATTTTGTAAAACCAAGTACTTGTACATCAAGGTCGTGTACTTAGTTTGACCAAAATGCAATGTACTTGTGTGGCTTATTTTACAATTACTTTATAGTAGTTCTACGGAAAGGTTATTCGCTGGGAGCAAGAAAAAAAATATGTAGGAATATAATTTTGTGAATCTGATATCAAAAAAAAACTACTTAACTATTTATCCTTCAACATAAATATTTTCAGCCGAATTTCGTTGTCTTGCTAAGCGAAATTAGTAAGATAAGGAAATAAGGCTTTAGAATACTCTACCGATTGCACTGAAAGAAATGAAAAAAAAAACACTTAAACAAATTTCCAATGGCGGAGCTACATCCAAATCATCTCCTGAAAATGCACTCCTCATTGGGAAAAGCCGCCCATGGCCGAGGTGTAATCGTCTTTTTCTGTCAACCAGGGAATCGCCTGCATGGCTGGATCGACTTGTAAAATGTAACACCCAACCGAATCGTCCTCCAACTCGCTCATAAGGAGGGTCAGCGAAAGTATGCCGAAGTCCTCTCAGGGTAGGAACCGCTTGTGTTGTTCCCCTGGGAACGTTATTTGGTGGCATCGCGGGTATCAGCAAGAGATATGGGGGCTTCGAGAGCTTTCAGCTGAGGACATTTAAACCTAAATAGGGCGCTGTGGCGGTCACTGTCTGGAAAGTATGCTCGGACACACTATTTTGTATAGAAGGTGTTCAGATATCAAAGATAATGTTCGTTAGCGTCGTAAACGAGTTGAAGCCAAATGCATAGCAAAAAACAATATCGCACAAATAGGAGCTCTCCATCGATGATTCTCCAGAACTTGGACTGTTCCAAAAATTTTCAAAACAAATCGCTAAACAGGCCAACTCCAGAGAAATGGAGCGCGTAGAATCGGTCTTGTCATTGGTGTTTATAATGTGGTAAGGATCATCCCTAAGTTGCAAGAGTGCCGAATAGTACTCAAGAGCCATCAGAGCACATCGATGCAGTAGACTCGGTCGTAGAAGTTTAGGTAGGTGCTAAGCTTGGGCACTTATGGAATATTTTGATCCCCATGGGATGGATAAAATCCTCAAATGTTGCAAACCTAACGTTCTTTTCGCAAAAAATTATGGCTTCGTGAGGATGGTCGTTAAGGTTTAAGGAGGATAAGGTTAAGGAGGAAGACTTTTCCTCATTCGAACTAGCACTTATGTAGAGGTATATGGAAGGTGGATATCGCCAGCTTGAAACTAATGGACGTAACAAGTATCTCTCGGCAACAGACACCACTGTTGGTAGTTTTGTCTTTGAAGTAGTGATCGGCAGGCTATAAAAAAGCAGTGTCCTTTCGAAAGAACTATTATACGCAAATCGTTCTTCGGTTTGCGACGGATACTTAAGAAGTTGGAATAAAGAACTGTATGTGCTTTTTAATAATATGGACATATTTAGTTAATCGTATACAAATACAACAATTGAGTTGGCTTGGCAATGTTTAACGCATGGAAGACGAGGCTCCCATGGAAAGATATTTCGACTCGGCACCCATGGGTGGGCAGCGAAAGCAAGTGCGTTCAGGAACAACGTGGTAGGAGCAAATTCAGGGGGGCCTGTTTAAAAGTCAAAACTAACTTGAATTAAGGAAATTAGGTAATTGAAATTGTTGTCTAAGATAAGCGTCAGACGACAGAATTTCAAGAAGGTTCTAGTTTGAAGAGTGTTGCCAGAGGTTTTATTGCTCGAATTTAATTAAATTATACATAAGTCAAAGAATGTTAAAAAATCGTTAGATTGAACATTTCTAAAATTTCTGAAGTTTTTTTTAAGGGTTGCCACCTGTAAAAGAAGTTAAGCTCAAGTCATAAAAAAAAAAACTAATTATTTAAATTTTGGTATCAATTGAAATGATTTTGAAGATCTATTTCTCAGATACACTTACAGAATAGGGTTGTCAGCTGTTTTAAAAGTCGAATTAAGTTATACACAAATTATGAGAGAAAGTTTTAAGGTGGTTCTAGTTTTGGTAGCTTTTCAAAAGTAGTTTTTAGCATACAAAGTGCTAAAATATTTCGCAGTTATAAAAATACCAAGCGAATTCGCAACACTTGCAAAGGGGAGACTAAACACATTCAACATTCCAGCACGTAGAACTTTGCAATATTTAACAATATATATATACATATATATATGTTTTTTTCAAAAAGGCGGATCAGCACGAGAGCAGTAGAAAAAAGTAGGTAAACGAGGATAGTAAAAATATTATTTTGACAGCGCCATTAACTTACGTCAGTTGCAGGTAAATTACGAACGAAAAAATATAGAAAAAATCGCATACATGTAAATACATACGGACTTATGTTATACAATTAAAATGCATTGACATAAAAATAAAACATGCACCACTGAAATGAAAATCACTCCGTCAATGTCTATGTGCGCATTATGGCATCAATTTAAATTACTTTGCGACAGCAGCATTACTCGCAACCAGTTGCGCGTAAACTAATTTTTTCCCTATTTTTGCATTCTACATTTTGATTTTACACTATTTTTATGAACGAGCTAATTCACAGATATGTTGTGTAACCTTGCATTAAAAAATTAAAAAAAGAGAAAATTTCGCATGTGTGCGCAGCTGTGAGTAATTGGCAATTGCAGCTGAAAATTGGTTTGTTAGCTTAATGAAAAATGTAATTATGTATACCGCTTATAAATATCACCGAAAATGAATTGATTAAGAATCTAATTTGTAAATTTAGATACAGTGAAAAAATTTTGTAATTCAATATATATACGGCTACCTTAATATAAAAAAGGACCTTACTCATGATATTCTAGAACTCTACTTTGTTCAGAGGTCGGCGGATTACACACTAAGCACCTAATTGCATTACAAAGTAACTACTACTTTAATAAATTAGTTTCAGTATTATCTAAGAACCAGTGAAACTCCTAACTGAAGAACTTTAGCTTTTATAGGGTTTCATAAATGCACTGTAGAGAAAACAAAATGTTAGATAGGGACTTTCTAGACCTAACTGTACTCATATGCTCTCTTGTTCGAAAAATGTTTTTCTCAGCTAAAAAATAATAAAAAACATAATCTCAAAAACCTATGTTGCGGCCATCACGACGTATACGTAACCTACCTATAATTTCGTAGCTGTCACTTCAAATATACCAACACAAAAGCAAAAATATATGCTAATGCGAGTGGTAGAAAGTAAATGGATTTCAACGCCGCTGACATTCAGTTTTTGAAACTAAGCACTTCCGTTCGTAAAATGATAGCACATCAAAAATGTACGCCCTCGCCTCTGCTGCCCCTAAATAATGTTCAAATAACCTTGCATAATACGGAACGCAATAAATTCATAATGCTTAAACTCATGCCAAAAAATTTGCACCATTGTCTTGTAGCAAGTTTAAATATTTACACGTTTCTATCAAATGAATTTCATATAAGTTTTAGTGAAAGTGGATACAAAGAAAATTCGCCATTGTACGCTTACGCGCACAAATACAAACATGTAAGTTGCAAATGGGTGAGGGTGACAAGCACCATTTTAATGAACAACAAAAAACAACTAAATATCTAAAGCAAAAACTCATTATTTCATTCTGTGTAAAATTAATATTTGACTCACCGTTATCACCTCAGACACTTGAGCAGTTTCTTAAGCATTGATTGGTACATATACTTCTTCGACTTGGCAGTAGATTGCCGTGTCCAACTAACACTTGTCACTGTATACGTATTTGTTTACATTTCATGCTTTGTCATCCCTAATTTCGGTCTTAAAATCATTTGTGATACAATGGGCACTAAGCGTCTCACACCCTTACAAACAGTCTATGTCCTCGCCTTGAAATCAATACCAAATCAGGTCAAACGAGCCAAGCATTTAAGTGTACCACCAAATGCCAAGAAGATGAAATTATATATTTTTGTCTTTAATTTCCAGACGATGACAAAGGGTCTCCGTGACCCGATTATCTTTAAGTTAAAGAAAAAAAACAGAAATAACTTAAATGTTCTGCCTAGTTTTAATGAATGGTTAATTATTTTCAATGTGCTTATAATTTGAAGGTCTTTTTCCACTAAATTAATATAGGTTATAAAAATATAAAAAATTAACCATATATGTATATGGATTTTCAAAATATCTCGATTTTTGCGCCACCTATCGGCCAACATTTTTGTGCTGTTATTCCTTCTCATGTAAGTAATATACATTGCAAATATCAAACGGGACTATAGGTAACTATGGGGTTTTTCAAATATCTCGACACCTGCGCCACCTAGCGTATTAGTTCACCTTTCTTGTTGCATTGATATCGCGTTTTGAGCCCGGTTTGAAGATTCTAGTCCCAAAATCCCCGGGAAGTTCATCAACAATTTTTTGCAAGTTTTGATTATACACAAAAACTAAAAACAAATTGAAAT
>NW_023465828.1:0-8240 GCF_013731165.1 Rhagoletis pomonella | reverse complement strand
TTTACGTTGCTAAAGAGCAACATATGGTCCTTACGCGCCATCAAAAAGAATTGGCAGCACTTAACGCGCAAAGCACTCTAAACAAAGCTGGAGTATCGCCATACATTTTTTTCTACCCGAAAAAAACGAAAAAGTTTATTCGATTGCGAGCGGCGCGCGGTGCGTTAAAAAAAATTAAATCAAATTAAATAAATCATTCCACAACAATAAACAGTGAAAGGTGAAATAAAAAAACCGAAAACTGAAAACATTTAATAAACATTAATTGCAAAATCAAAAATTGAACATTGAAAAACACATAAACAGAGAAAACAGTGAAACAAGTAGTGGCGAACAAAAACAAAGTGCTAAGAAGAACATAAATTCGCAAACAAAAAGAAAAAAATTGTTATAGTGGTGCAAAATAACAGCAACCATCTTCCACCGCATCAGCTACCATCGTCCAGCGCAGCAGCCAGCCACCGAAGCACCTGTTGAGACAGCTGTAGCGGAGCACCACCAGCAACCGAAACAACAACAACAACAGGCAGACGGAAACTTGGGCGCAGTAGCGACGGAAGGTACCGCATAGCAGCAGGCCAGTCACCGGTACAGTAGACCACCACACGAAAAAAAAGAGTTTGTACATAGGAATGCCAAAGTGAGTTACTCAAACATACATACTTACATATCCGCATATTTTTGCAAGGTTTAGCGGATTTTCGTAAAAAATACGGTGAAATGAATTACCCCTTTTTCATTTACCGTAGACAAATACCGTGCACTCTTTAAACACAGTATATTATAAATATATTGTATATCTACATATATATGTAGACATATATTCAAATACATATATCCCGTTTTCTCCAACTCGAAGAAAAAATCCGCTAAACTTAAGGCACAGTAATATACAACATATATACTCCATCACATATTCAAATAATTTACCCCCAACTCACAATACATGCATGATTATTAAATTCAGTGAACGAAACTATTGTTCAAGTGAACGTCCCAAATTTCCGCCTGGGTACATGTACCAAAGAAAAAATTCCCGTTTCGCAACGCCAACTCAGTTTTGAATAATATTTCGTCAGTCAGGGCATTTACCTATATACATATGTACTAATACTGCGCTGTATACATAAATACATACATTAATACATACGTATGCACTCGCGCCAAACTACAACGGTTCTCATAGAGCGAATCTATGTTGATGCATCCAAACATATGTATGTACATACCTAATAATAATCAGTAGAGAAACCCCAAACACATATTCCCTTGCTCTTTGGTTTTAGCATTCTAGATTCTATTTCCAAATAATATTTCGTGGGTCACTCAAATTATCTTGCGTATGTACGTATGTACTAGCATTTAGGCGCTAAGTATACATACTCGCACATACATACCTAGCCCTTAATATCTAAGCGCCAAACTACAGTGGCTGACATATGTAGGAAAATACATAACAACTCATTGCAAATACATAGCTTGTTTTCGACTGTTCAAATCTTTACGCATAGATTTTATTGCTTTTGCGCAAAACAAAACAGTCCACAATTGCTATTGTACTCCGACAATACAGTGACCCTATAAATTTTTCGCACCAACGCAAATACAGTGTGGTGCAGTAAAATTCCGATTCCCAAAAACTTAGCAAATTAAATCAAGTTAAAGTGTTTTAAATCAAAATAAAATTTATTAAGCATATCCCAAGTACAAAATTTGAGTTAATCCTCTTAAATAACCTCCATCTCCCAATAAATTTTACGAAAAGCCACAATAAATATAAACTTGAGAAAAAAAAAAATCTCGAAAACTCAATCTCACTCAATCGATTTATAGCAGCAAAGCTACCTCAATTTCTCCTATAAACTTCCTTCCCCAAAAAATTAAATAATGGCGGAAGAAAAACAGGAAAAACTCACATCCCTCCAGGCACCTCCTCAGGGAGTAAAGACACGGTCAAAATCTCAAACGGACGATGAGGAATTGACCCAAACTCAAAAAAAATTCCTCTTCGAAATCTCAAAGCTGGAAAAATATTGTGCGAAATGGTGGAAGATAAACGAAACGGATCACTCGGAAGCCGGTCTCAAGCTTTATGTGGAGGAACTCACCAAACACCTAGCATGGGTTGAACAGGCATACGAGCTTGTACACATGTGTTGCAGTGACGAAAAGTATAGGAAAGCATACGAAACGAAATATGACGCAGCCATCGATATGTGCCACAATACTAGGACCCGAATAAACCAACTGCTCCCCAGACTTCAACAAAACGCGATAGGCGCAAGCGCAACCACCATTTCAGCAGCCCCAGCCCCACCCCTAACTCAAAACTACTTAAAAGTACCTGCTTGTGACACTGATTTCTTTTATGGCGGCTACGAAGATTGGCCGTCCTTCAGGGACATGTTCACAGCAGTGTACAAACAACACCCCCAACTCTCTCAAGCCCAAAAACTGTACTACTTAAAGCTAAAAACCCGAGGTAAAGCAGCACTTTTAATAAAAAACTATGAGATGAATGACCAAAACTTTGAGCTCGCATGGGATGCATTAAAATCCCGTTATGAAAATCGCAGACTCCTTGTCGACAACCAACTCAAAACCCTCTTTAATATTCAGCCCATTCAAAGCGAAAATGGGGAAAAAATTCAGGCAATTCAGACAACAATAAACAATTGCCTCTCGACTTTGAAATCAAATGGCGTACCCACAGAAAACTGGGACCCCATATTAATACATCTCTGCTCCTCAAAACTCCCAGATGAAACCCTAGCGTTATGGGAACAGTCACTCGACTCTAGAAAAGAGTTACCCCTCTGGTCAGAAATGAATAAATTTCTGACAACCCGTTATGAAATCGTAGAGAGACTTAGTACGTACAGGCCAAATAAACCCAAGGCCTTACCACCAAATTATACCCCACGCTCATCAACCCCTAATCATACTCATTCCTTCGGCTATAAAAACAGAACTCACTCATTTAACACTGAGTTAAAAAAACAGGTATCTTGCAAATTATGCAACTCAAATCACTCTCTGATGACCTGTGTCAAATTCAAGGAGCTCTCAGTTCTAGAACGCAATAAGTTCATAAGAGACAACAACTATTGTAAAAACTGTTTGGCCTGTTCCCACTCAGAAACTGAGTGCCACAGCAAGTTTACCTGCGTTTATTGCCAAAAACGGCATCACTCTCTTCTCCATTACCCCGCTAGATCACCAACAGCAAATACAGGCACCAGGTCTAAAACAAATCAGGCACGAGTCCCATCTCCAGGGAATAGCAACCCAAACGAAGCATCAACCTCAAAGGCAGCTCAACAAACTCTCTCACATTTTGCGAGTAGTAGAGAAAAAACCCTACTTCCTACCGCAAAAATCTCAATCCTGCATAATGGAGAAATTTTCAAAATTCGAGCTCTTGTAGATCAAGGATCTCAGAAAACATTCATAGCGTCTCGCATACAAAAACTGCTTGGCCTGCCGACAAAAGCGACTAGTTATGAAATTATGGGAATGGGTGGCCGCGTACTGCAAAATGCGAACAGAATCTGCCCGATTACCATTTGTTCTGCTGATTCAACTATGAAAATAACGACAAACGCGATAATACTCCCGCAACTTACTCATTTCTTGCCATCGTTCAAAGTTACATATATTGAACTGCAAGAATACTCATCCCTCCCCCTAGCAGACCCCCACTGTTTTACTCCAGCTCGAATAGACATGGTATTAGGAAGCGATGTCATTCCCCAAGTGTTACTCCCAGGCCTAAAAACCAATGTCGGTGGAAGTTTGATAGCCCAAAACTCAATATTTGGGTGGATTTTGAGCGGCCCACTGACGGAACAAGTATCATCATTCTCAACCCAGGTAGTTGAAAGCACAACAAACTCTCTCAATGATCTGCTCAAGAAGTTCTGGGATCAGGAGGAAGTACCAGCAACCCCATCCCTCACTGACGATGATGTATTTTGTGAAGATCTCTATCAAAAGTCCACAACTCGCAGAGATGACGGTCGTTACGTGGTAAAACTTCCGTTTAAAACTACATTCCCGGACACGATTGCACTCGGACACTCCAAGCCTGCAGCACAACAACAATATCTCAGTATCGAGCGATCGCATGAAAGGAAGCCGGAACTGCAACAAACATACTCGAAGGTCCTTGAAGAATACCTCACATTAGGTCACATGGAACCCACATCGTCCCGAGAAATAATACGTGAAGGCAAATATTTTTCATTCTACCTACCCCACCACGCAGTAATAAAGCCACATAGTAAAACTACCAAGGTGCGAGTAGTTTTCAACGCGTCGAAACTTTCGCATTCAGGTATCTCTCTTAATGACATCCTCCACACAGGTCCAATACTCCAAAATGATCTTATGCTCGTTCTACTCAAATGGCGTTTGTACAAATACGTTTTCAATGGCGACATTGAGAAAATGTACCGCCAGATATACATTCACCCAGAGGATCAAGAATTCCAAAGGATACTTTTCCGCAGAACCCCTCAAAGTTCGGTACAAGATTTTAAATTAAAAACTGTTACCTTTGGTGTCAATTGCGCGCCATACCTCGCGATAAGAACGCTTCACCAACTAGCTAAAGACTCAAGCATCAAATACCCAAAAGCCACAGAAATACTGTTAAATGAAATATACGTTGACGATATACTCTCTGGGGGTCACGACCTCGACTCAGCACTTACGTCAATGACCCAGGTAACTGATGCGTTAAAATCAGCAGGTTTTCCATTAAAAAAAATGACTGCGAACCACAAATATCTACTCAAAAATATACCTAAACCAGACCTCTTAGAAACAAACTTTCTTGAATTCCATGATTCCAGTTCAACAAAAACTCTCGGCGTAACATGGAATGCACGCAACGATGAATTCTCATACTCTATTGACCCCCTGCCAGACTCCACAGCAGCCACTAAAAGACAGATTTTGTCCTCCGTGGCGAAACTTTTCGACCCGGCAGGGTGGCTATCGCCAATGATGATCCAGGCGAAAATCTTACTCCAACAACTCTGGATGGAAGGTACTGATTGGGACGAGAACGTCAAACCCGGAGCGCTTCGCAAGTGGACTTCATTTCGAGAAAACCTCATAGCCATCAGCGAAATACAGATACCGCGATGGGTTCAGTTTTCCCCTAATAAAACCATTCAGCTCCATGGATTCTCAGACGCATCCGAAAAAGCATTCTGCGCATGCGTTTATCTCCGAGTGGAACACTGTGAAAACTCGGCATCATCTCATTTGCTCGTAGCAAAAAGTAAAGTCGCACCCCTCCAAACAGTGAGTCTGCCTCGCTTGGAACTGTGTGGAGCGGTCCTTCTCTCCAAACTTGTGAAGCATATTCGATCCCAACTTAATCTGCCGACCCATGAGCTCATACTCTGGTCAGACTCCTCTATCGTGCTGGCCTGGCTAGAAAAACCACCATGGACATGGAAGACATATGTGGCGAACCGAACTTCCCTCATCTTGCAGAATGTCAATAACGCCACATGGAGACACGTATCGAGCTTAGACAATCCCGCAGATTTAGGCACTCGAGGATGCAAGCCACAAGATCTAGCGTCATGTTCCCTATGGTGGAATGGCCCTCAGTGGCTCACCAAACCCTCAGCGAGCTGGCCAAAGAATGCGCCTCAAACGCTCTTTCCCCCTGAACAAAAATCTGTGGAATCTTATCACACAATAGAGAACGAAGACCCTCTCACTCGATTCTCGTCATTTCCTCGCGCCCTTAGGGTAATCGCTTACGTGTATCGGTTCATCCGCAGCGCACGAAAGGAACCAATACCCACGACGCACACACTCACCCAGGACGAAATCAGTTACGTCAAAACCCGGCTCATCATATGCGCCCAACACAATCATTACGCAGAGGCGGTCGCACAACTGGAAGCCGCGAAACCGGTAAATAAAAAAAGCTCGCTGCTATCGTTGAACCCCATGCTTGATAAAAGTGGCGTAATGCGTGTAAACGGCCGCCTTAAGCACGCCGTTCTCACCTACAATGAACGACACCCCATCATAATACCCGAAAACTCCAAGTTCCTTTCTCTCTTCATAGATTTTCTCCACACAACTCTACTCCACGCGGGAAAACAGCTCATGGTCCGGATGGTACAACAAGAGTATTACGTCCCAAGACTTAAGCAGAAAGTTAAAAAATGCATTTTCCACTGCAAGGTGTGCACCATACACAAGCGAGAAATGCGATCGCAGATAATGGCGGCCTTGCCTCCAGCACGAGCAACCTACTCGCTACCATTTCACACCACGGGAATAGACTTCGCGGGCCCATTCCTGGTGAAAACTTCTTTACTGCGTCGCGCCTCACACACAAAAGCATATGTATGCGTGTTTGTCTGCTTCTCCACCAAAGCCATACATCTAGAACTCTGCTCAGACCTGACAATAGAAGCCTTCAAGGCCTGCTTTGCCAGATTCGTTGGTCGACGTGGTCTCCCCCATAAAATCATGTCGGACAACGGGAAAACTTTCGTAGGCGCTCAAAGGTCAATCCACCGAGAACTTTCCACTTTTCTTAAGGAAGCCGCCTCAGATATCGCTGAAAAATATATCATTCATGGCCTCTCCTGGCAATTTATACCACCATACGCTCCTCATATGGGAGGCCTGTGGGAAGCAGCGGTTAAAAGTTTTAAGACGCACTTCAACAAAGTCGCGGGGAATCACAAATTCACGTTTGAAGAATTCACCACACTGCTCATACGAATCGAAGCGGTACTCAATTCCAGACCGCTGTCGCCTTTGTCTCAAGATCCTAGCGATTTACAGCCTCTTACTCCCGGTCACTTCTTAAGAGGAGCACCACTTGCCTCTCTGCCAGAACCTAACGCAGAAAACCTGTCTCTTCCAAACAAGTGGCAGAAGCTCAAGGTACTTCACCATCAATTCAGCACCCGATGGAAAACTGAATATTTGCAAGAGCTACACAAACGGCATAAGTGGAAAGGCAAAGAACCCAATATCGCAGTGGAAGACCTCGTCGTCATCAAAGAAGACAACCTCCCACCAAATGATTGGCGCCTCGGACGTATTGTTAAGCTCTATCCCGGTCCCGACCAAAACGTTCGCGTGGCTGACATCCGTACCCAAAAGGGAATTATAACACGCAACATCGCAAAATTATGCTTGTTACCACCTCCACCCAGCACAATGGATGCTTAACGCATCAAACTTTATTCAAAATTCTCTTTTCTTTATACCTCAATATACAGACTCTGTGGTTAACCACAGAACATTTTCACTCCCATTCCCTCCGTATTTACGCAAAAAAACTAATGTTTGGTTTCAAATTTAATTTCTTCATAGGACAAGTGAAGCATCCATGGAGCTCAGCAAATGTCGCCTTTGTTGCCGCCCCCCATTCATTGCGCTACTGTAAAGCTTTTCTCGCCATGACGCCGGCTGAAAGGCATGAGTCAGCCCGAGTACATAAATATTGTGTAAACTGCCTGGCTACCTCCCATGTCACCGGTGCCTGTGACTCTCCAGCCAGCTGTCATCAGTGTGGTAGGGCGCACCACACGCTGCTACATCGAACGCTGGCGAAGTCGTCAACGATCCGACGTAGGGAGAGGACTCGCTATGCTAGCCGTCGGACAATCCGGCGTACTCGAGGTCTGCAAAGTCCCACCGCTGCCCGGAGTCGTAAAATGCGTGAGCTGCTCAATAAAGCGCAAGACATCATCAACCAGCTGAAGGAGCTAGTATCCGCTTCTACGCGGCCGGCCGGGCGTGATGTCGAAGACATGGATGATGATGAATAATTAGCTAACCTTTATCTTATAAATATATTTGAAATGTAATAGAATTACTTATAATGAATTTACATGAAGAATTAGTCACCCTCTACTTTATATACATATTTGAAATGTAATAGAATTACTTAATTCGAAACTGAACATACTCACTATCCTTATATATATATATATGTTTAAAACTGTACTAGAATTCAAATATGTACTTTTTCCGAATGTGAGCTCTCGGCACCCGTACACCGGCAACGGAGCACTCGCAATCGAATCGTCGACTAGACCAGTTTATTAAATTCAATTTAACCTACAGTCCACTATATTTTCCCATTTTTGAATAAACTCGGAATAATTTGTATTACCTTAAAATTTGCTTTACTTATTCAATTAAATATACTCAAACACACCCTTTTACGTTGCTAAAGAGCAACA
>NW_023465827.1:0-8241 GCF_013731165.1 Rhagoletis pomonella | reverse complement strand
AGGTGGTTTATCCATTCCCAGTAACAGTATGATGGAACAAATGCGTCGGCTTGAGGCAGTTTTTATAGCAATGAATGAGGATGGCTTGCTTATTACAAATGATTTTGTAAAAAAGCTCATTGAGCAAGCACCTCATATTGATTGCGACATTAAAGAAAAAAAATTATTTTTCAGGGCAAGAATGTTTTTTAAAATAAGAAAATTAAATAGAGAACTTACTGAAAATGCCCACGAAAGGAAAAGAAAATACAAATAAATACTGACGTAGGCTAAGGGAATACATGCACATATATATATACAATTGTTGTTACTAGCCAAGAAGGAAGTATACATATAATTTTAATTTGTAGAAAATTAAATGTAATTTTATTTAATATTTCTAATTTTAATTATTTATATTAACTCGAACTCTTAATATATTTTGTTATTTCAGTTGTCGTAAGTTCCAGCGATATATACCGATGTCTACAAAAATGGCCCTTTTCAGGGCCGCCAATTTTGAAACAAAGAGATCAAAAAATTGACTTACATTACCAAGAATGATAGAATACAAGATTGCGCCGATCAGAGAGGATTTTTGAAAATAACTTTTGTGTGACGTCACACTGGTGCAATTGCGAGAGAGAAATGCCAAAACGTGAGCAAGAATGGAAGAAGAAGAAAAAATGTTGCAAGGAAAACGTAAACAAGTTGCACAAGTGTGATGTCATGCAAACCACGATTCTGTCAAATTCGTTAAGAGAGGAATAGCGGTCCGAGATCGGCGCAACCTTTGTATTCTCTCTATCGTGTTACATTACCATATTAATTTGATATCTGAGGACTTTTGACAAAACAACTTCTTTGCGCGAACGCAAGACTGCAACAACAACTGCATATCCACAACAATGACTATACCCCACGCTATACCCGTGCTTGGTGGCAGGGTAGTATGCAATTACCAATTAGAATTTCTAGTCTTATGTATGTACATACATATATCAGAAATTTAGCTAAATTTTGCTACTTTTTAATAAATGAACTCAATATATATATATTTTTTTATAATTATGTTTAATGATACTTACATAAACCGCCATTTTACAGTTTGCAAAAATAATAAAAATACTATGTTCAGACTACTAAAGCCTTTAGAATAATCACACTTTTGACTGCTTTTTGCTTTCCCCAGACTTAATGACAGATGCTTTTCATGCTCAGGTATATAAAGCTCGCTATACAGTTTAAAGTGAGCGTGAACGTGAATTTTTTATTTTGACCATTAACTTCGTATTACTTTACTTTTTGCAATCTTATCTTATAAATATTATAAATGTGAAAGTTTGTATGTTTGGATGTTTGGGAAATCATCACGTGGAAACGACTACATGGATTTGCAAATTTTGTACGCAGATAGCTTATGGGCCAGATTGGTTAATAGGCTATTATAAGAGTTGCCACCTGTTAAAAAAGTTTCATTTATTTAATATGCGGGAACGACTGAATGGATTTGCAAGAAAATTTGCACACAGATAGCCTATGACCTAGATTGGAAAATAGGCTACTTTTCTTAAGAGTTGCCACCTGTTAAAAAAGTTTCATTCAATTATTACGCGGAAACGACTGAATGGATTTGCATTAAATTTCGCAAGCAGATAGCTTCTGACCTACAGTGGAAAATAGGCTAATTTTTTGGAAGAGTTGCCACCTGTTAAAAAAGTTTAATTAAATTAATACGCGGAAACGACTAAACGGATTTGCATGAAATTTTGCACACAGATAGCTTATGACCTAGACTGGAAAATTGGCTACTTTTTTAAGAATTGCCACCTGTTTGAAAATGAAATGTTGCTCAAAGATGGTTTATGACCTGGATTGAAAAATACTACTTCCTTAACCGGTTTTCCGATCAGAACGAAATTTAGTAGAATAGACTGAAAGTAAGCTCAAGGCCCCTCCCATACAAATTGGAATTTTCATATTACATACATATCTCTGGAAGCATTTGTGGGAGAGAACTGAAACTTGGTATAGTGATATCCATGTGAAATCAATGTTGGCATTAATCGATTGATGTTTTAATTAGTTAGTTAATTCGATTAAATTCAATCTGATTACAGTTAATCATGATTAATTTTAATCCGACTAAACAGTTAACTGTAACCGCGATTAAAAAATTAATTTTTAATCATTAACTCTTAATTTGATCAAGTAGGTTTGGTGATTAATTAAGTTATGCTGGAATTTTCCTGTGCGCACAAAGCAAGTTAATCCAGTATGGCTAAGTCGGGTTTCCTCATCAATCTAAGCAATTTGGTGTGCATTTTCATTAAGATATATGTATACCAACAAACGTTCTACAAACTAGGTTTGTAAAAGTTCCCAGTTTATGTATTACTAATAACAATAATAATTATTTTTTTATATTACGTGCTTTTTATAAGCGTAAAACACAAAATAATTACTATAACTGGTGTTTGGTTTCAAACTCGGACAAACTAGACAAACAAGTCAGATTTTATTTTTAATTGGATTAACGATTAATGTTTTAAATTAATTAAACGTAATCGCAGCCAGCGATTAACGATTAAAAAAATGTTATCATCAATCGTACAGTTGATTACGACTAATTAATTTTAATCGTCAAACGCGATTAACATTTTAATCGTTAATCAGATTAACAGTTTGCCAACACTGTGTGAAATCATGTTCATATTCACGGAGAAAAATGGACGTTTTTGGAAAAATTGGCGTAGCACCTCCCATACTGACTGAAAGTTTCATATTGCATATCTCTTCAAATGTTTGGGGTAAAGCACTCAAGCTTGGTATGGAAATACATATGTATGCATGTATGTATGTGAAACTAATACCATACTCACGGAGAAAAATGAGAGTTATTGGAAAAGGTGGTGGGCAACTCCCATGCAAATTGATTTTTCTATGCTGGAAGTGTTTATTGCAGAGGACTGGAACTTGGCACCGAGATGTGTATACAAAATTAATTCCATACTCATAGAGAAGAATTTGTGTTATTCGAAAAGGGGACATGGGACTGGGGTATGTAAAAGCAATTCTAAATTCATGGAAGAAGATTAGGGTTATAAGAAAAGGGGCGTGGCACTTCCAGTACAAATTTACTTTTTCTTGCCACATATCCCTGGAAGTGTTTGTGGAAGACAGAATAAATTTCATTAAATGGAAAAGGGAGAGCCGGGTTCGACGTTGTAATCTATAGCTCGCTTGAGGCATTTGCTACAGTAATGAGAAGTGGTATTTTATCAAGGCCAGGTTACTAAATATTAGTTGGAAATATTAGAACTCGCCGTGGCACCTCGAAGAAGGTTTCACGTTCACGCGCCGTATGCCTGGAAACCTTTTAAGGTAAACTTAGAGGGAGGAGAGAGGAGATTTTATAATTTCATAGTTTTAAACGGCCTAAATACCTTAACTCGCTTAGAAAATAACGAGCTATAACGAAATGGGCACAGAAATAAAATCTAACATCATTAAATCATTTTTCCTATTTGCATAAAAGCGCGGGGTGAAACCCGCGGGTATAAGCTAGTAGTTAATGAATCAAACGATCGAGAATTAAAATACCTTTCAGAACTATAGAATTAAGAGTAATTTAAAATGTATATTAGGCATATTTTACAAGCTCACACTCAACTGAGTTTGCACATGTTTTGACGGATGTTTGTGAGCGTGCAGAAGAATACAAATGGAAATCTTTGCCTTTGTAATTGTTCACGTTCACGCTTGCATTGAACTGTATATGGGTTAATGCTCCTGGAAAATTACATTGAATTTAAAATTTACTTTTTATTTTTATTGTATTTACTCACTTGTCATAGGGACAACCGCCAAATTTATGCGGAGCACTGTTAACGCACCAGGTGACGTTCAACAAGAAGCACCAACGGAATATGGTTGCAACAAACCAAGAGTTAGTGAAGGACCCATCCCTAAAGTACATTGGAATAACGGTGGGCAGATTAAAATCCACTAACTGCATATTTCCAAAGCATAAATAAAATACTTAGGGCCGGTACTCAATGTCTGGTTAACACTAATCTCCATTGGCTGCGTCGGCATCACATTCCCAGGAGACGTCAGTTTGCTTAGATGGACCCAAATTATTGCCATCGGCACTCTTACCGGGTAAAGTATCCAGAGTTATGTAATTTATTGCTGCAGCATTTGGTGCCATGTTGATTCTAAAAACAAAAGAAATAAAACGAGAAAAGATTGTTAAATGCATTTTATTTACAATAACTGCGTAAATGTTCTGCTTTTTCAACGTACTTAAAAACATAACCTTTTTTCCATTGTCACATCAATCAGCGCAATCTTGTATTCTATCGGTCTTGGTCGATTTCCCCTGTATTCCTTTTTAAACATTGCCTTCTTTGTATGTATTGTTTTGTACAATATGGCAACACATGTTATGTGTCAGTTTGCAACCATGTGTTATTGTAAGTATGGGTGCGATTCAATGTAATTTACCAGTCGATAAAAGTTGAATTAAACTGATTTATATACAAGATAAAATAAAATAAAATTGTGTAAATTATTAAGTACAGTGTTATGTGCATTTATATATATGAAAGTATGTGACAAATGCACTTTTTGTTAAGGAATCCAAGTGGAACGACTTAAGAAGTTTTAACAACAAATAACTTATAAACAATGATATTGTTTTTATTTTTTAGTTATACATGTTTTAGAGGATACCTCCCTTAACATCATGACCAAGTTTCATTTGTTAATTCCACCTGGTTTTCTTAAAACACTCAAATTCATGATGGCGGCAGTGTTTGACAGGCACGTTCGATGATGCGAACGGCAATTAAAGGCAAGAAATGGCAGATGGATGACATGAGAATGAAAGAATTATGTAATAGCAGAATGTTGAACCAAAACGAATTTCAAAAATTTGACAATGCGAATGACGTCAAAATGAAGGAAATACAAAGTAGCGAAATGTCGAAACAGAAGAAATAGGTGACAGGCACGTGTTCAAGGGTTTCGTGCAACCAAAAGAGTTGTGGTGTTGCGCAATTCAATATTTAAAAAATTTTAATGTGGTTAAATACGCTTTTTTATTAAGTTGAAAAAACTACCTACTTCGCCAGCCAAAAAGTGTATAAATAAATATATAGCATCGTGCTATAAGATTTATTTATAAAAATGGTATATGCTTATGGTCTTATTCATAAAAAAAATAGATTTAAACAGCTCTATACAGTAACATTAAAAAAAATAGATTTGTTTACTTTTTAAGAATTTTGGTATAACATTTAACTTAACTTTTTGTGCACCCATCTCTTTATCTGTTTATTATTCTAAAATGTTTCTTTTCCTTAATACTCATTTGACTGAGTTTCAATTACACCTAGTAAAAATCAAGATAAAAACATTAGAAAGTAAAACCATTCTCTCGATTCGTCGGCCATAATTTTTTTCTGACGTTTCCAAACATTTTAAAATCATATAAAATTATTTTCAACAATTTTTGTGGGCTTGAGGCCCTTTTAAGTGAAAACTTATTGTGGAAAAGCAAAAATAATTTGAAAAAATGGTAGAATGGACGATCACCACTGACTCAGCCAGTTGCCTACGGACTGTGCTAAGTTTGTCTTGTTACTTCTTGTTGCTTATTTCCACTATTTCACTTTGCTAAGCCAACTACAATCAAGCGCAGCTATTCCGCTGGAATTCACTTGATCATGTGGTTGTTGGTTTTTGTTAACATTTCTATTATTAGAATGTTTATCTTTATAGGTGTGCTCGTCCTTAAGTTATTTGTTTTTTATTATTTTATGGCCTTATAACAATTATATTCAACAATTTTTATGAGCTTGAGGCCGTTTTAAGTGAAAACTTATTGTGGAAAAGCAACAATAATTTAAAAAAATGGTAGAAGTGATAGCTATTTCGGAAATCACCACATTTCCTCATCAGACTTCTTTCAGTAGGATTCGAACCGACGATCACCACTGACTCAGCCAGTTGCCTACGTACTGTGCTAAGTTTGTCTTGTTACCAGGGATGAAAAATGGAAATTTCAGATTGTACCTAATATCATAAAATAAATGTACCTAAATGAGACAGATTGGTCCTAATAAAAGTTACATCATTCATTTATAGTTTTTATACCAGAGCGCACTTGTGCACAACGGTATATTAACTTTGTTCACATAACGGTTGTTTGTAACAGCCAAAACGAATCGAGATAGATGTAGATAAATGTAAACATAAGTGCTCAGAATTAATAGAGAAGTCGATTAAGCCATGTCTGTCTGTCCGTCCGTCCGTGTACACGATAACACGAGCAAAAATTGAGATATCTCAACGAACTTTGGTATGTAGGTTTCCATTTATCCAGGGTAGGTTGGTATTGAAAATGGGCGAAATCGGACTGCAACCACGCCCACTTCCCATATAACGGTAATTTCCAGAAATACGAAAACTGCGATATTTTAATAACTACTTAAGATAATTCACTCAAAATTGATATTTACCATAATTTTCAGACGAAAAACAAGAATATTATAAAATTTTGGAAACTGAGCGTAGCCACGCCCACTTACAGTTACAAGTGTATATCTTAGTAACCGCTGCACCAATTTCTTTCAACCTTGGCACAGTTGTTGGCCTCGGTACAGCAAACCAAATTGCGGAAAATTTTTAAAATCTGACAAAAACCACGGCCACATCCCATATAACGGTAATTTAGAGAAAAACAAAATATTCGATAAATCAGTAAATATTAAAGCTTGTTTATTCAAAATTGATGATTGCAACAATTCTTTACCAAAAAATACGTTTATGATAAAATTTTGCAAAGTGGGCGTGGCACCGCCCACTTATGATCACATATACGTATCTCGGTAACCGTTCTACGAATTTGTACCAAACTCGGTACGGTTATTATGCTTGCCACACCAAAGCCGAACATTGAAAATTATTGAAATCGGACTAAAATTACAGCCGCTTTTCATATAACGGTACATTTCAGAGATGCTTGAAACTGCAATATTTCGAAATTTAAGAACGCTAATTTACTCAAAATTGATACACCCCGGCTTACCAAGTAGCGGTAGCTTTCCGAAAGGTGAAAAACATATATTTAATATTTGCGCCGGGTATTTAATGTTCGGCTCCGCCCGAACTTAGGCTTTCTTACTTGTTTTTATAAATTTTATTTAAAACATGAATACAAAGGACGGATGTACTTTAAACATGCTAAGGTTTTTTTTTGAACTGAGCCTATATCTATAGACTATAGTGTAATGGGAATCGGAGAAGCGTTGTTTTTGTCTAATTTTGACTACTGAAAAATATTGGCGAAAAAGACAAAAAACGCACTTTGCGAAGTATACTTCTTTATCCAGGAACAACACGAAAAGTCTGCTGATTTATCCGATTCCTTTTAATATGTGCAACAAGTCTAGAGAATATAATCAAATTGCCGTAAGTAACTTCGAAAGCATTTTAAATATATTTCCAGAAATCAACAAGCGAATATGGGTCAATAATAATAATTGTACCTAAAATATACTGACTGTACCTAATGTACCTTTAAGTCATCAAACGTCGGAAAAAAGTACAATTGTACCTACTTTTTCATCCCTGCTTGTTACTTCTTGTTGCTTATTTCCACTATCTCACTTTGCTAAGCCAACTACAATCAAGCGCAGCTATTCCGCTGCAATTCACTTGATCATGTGGTTGTTGGTTTTTGTTAATATTTCTATTATTAGAATGTTTAACTTTTTAGGTGTGCTCTTCCTTAAGTTATTTGTTTTTCGTTATTTTATGGCCTTATAACAATTATATTCAACAATTTTTATGAGCTTGAGGCCGTTTTAAGTGAAAACTTATTGTGGAAAAGCAACAATAATTTGAAAAAATGGTAGAAGTGATAGCTATTTCGGAAATCATCACATTTCCTCATCAGACTTCTTTTCTTCTTATTTGTTTTTTGTTATTTCATGGCCTTATAACAATTATATTCAAGTTTTTATTAGCACACCTAAAAAGTTAAACATTCTAATAATAGAAATATTAACAAAAACCTACAAAACCAACAACCACATGATCAAGTGAATTGCAGAGGAATAGCTGCGCTTGATTGTAGTTGGCTTAGCAAAGTGAAATAATGGAAATAAGCACCAAGAAAAAAATAGATTTGTTCACTTTTTCAGAGTTTTGGTATAACATTTAACTTAACTTTTTGTGCACCCATCTCTTTAT
>NW_023465826.1:0-8242 GCF_013731165.1 Rhagoletis pomonella | reverse complement strand
GTCATCTACCTCGCCCTATTCACTACAGACGTCGCCCTATGCACTATGCTTTTTTATAGGAACTTTTCAAAGCAAAGGTTTTAGTGTCGGACACACAACATTGAAAGTTTCTGGATCCACAACATTGAAAGTTTCTGGACACACAACATTGCAAGTTGATAAAAGCGTTGTAATAAAATTGGGTAAAATTTGCTAAAGTGCCCATATTTACAGTTTGATTACATCCCGGGATAAGCGTTGCCATTTTGCTTAAATTTAAGCAAAATTGATTTTTTTTTGCCTGTTAAAATGTTAAATTTTTCTTCGTTTTGCTAAATTTTTTGATCAAAATATTCAAATCAGTCAATTTTTAATAAATTTCCCAATTTGATTTTAGGATCCCGTATAAAGTTCCAGGAAATGTTGCTCTACGCAACTCCCGATCCGCGGTCGTCGTATTTTCAAATCTCCGAGTGTTCTTCTGCCATGAAATCGTTGCTCATAAAAACCATTCGCAGTTCGGAGGCGACCTTAGGTTCCTTCATTTGCTTGACAAGATCAACATGCACATTATTGTTAACATTATACCAAACTCGTTTTATGCATGCATTCAGTAAACCAGCGAAATGGCAGCTAACTTTTATGGGGGTATACATATGTTGAAAACCTGATAAAATTCGTAGGTAATACATTGTTTTCAAATTAAGCAACTGTTAGACTATAAAATGCTTACTTTTGACGACAAAACTGAGCCTTAGATTACTTTTACTGACTTACTTGCATACGTTCACGTTCGCGTATAAAATCATAAATGTATGTACGCGAACGTTCATGTATAAATATTTCCGAACCCTGGTTATTACCGGTCGTTACCACACAAAACGGTGGCAACCAAATTAACCGTAATGTGATAACTGCGTAACAGTTTCCGGAAACTTTATTTGCCGCTAGAAGAATTTTTGTTATCAGTGCAGAATAGCCACATAGCTTCTGTTATGCATTCATTCTCTTACTGCTGCAAATCTAGTTACAACCGCAAATCTAGTTACATACGTAAATATGCATGTATGTATGTATGTACATATTACGTATGAACAGAAGTACCTCACTTGTAATGTAAAACTGCAAAACATACTTATGTACTACATGCATGCGCATTTGAGGTAAATATTTACATATTCGTTAAATGCAAGCACAAACGTATTATGCATGCCATACATATGTACAGACATATTTCTCAATCAATTTCATGTGCAGTAATTTGAAATGTCAAGCAATAATCGATGTATTAAGTAACCCGAATTAGCTGAAAAGTTCCCCAAAAATCGACACTTGAATAAAAATTTTATTTGTTCGGAGAATCGGCAAGTTGCTGCGAACCGGTTCGTAAGTTTGCGAATTTCCAAAAAATGAAGTCTCTTACAATTAACTGAATAATAGACAAGACTGCTTAGCAACCTGAACGGATAATCGTTGGACTAGGGTTGACACTTCAAGACCGATGCTGCAATTTTGTTATATGCACATATGTATGAATGTACATATTTATGCGTGTATTTAAGTATACATTAAGCCAAAATGCGACGAGCGCTCACAATTTCGGTAGTGCGCTATAAAGTCAATTATGGAGAGGATTATCTTTGAATAAAGTTGAGTGCGCATTTGATAAAATACGTAAATATCATATATGTTTACCTTAATAAAAAATGTAATAAAGATACACTACACTCAGAAAAAAGCATTTCCCTAAAACAAGAAACGGTTACCTGATGCAAATATACCTAAACAAGATAAACTAAAACGTACTTAACAAATTATTTCCAAGATTTACTTGCGGAACTATGTTCTTATTCTTGGCAATAACCGCTTAAGAAAGAATTTAGTTGCACTGCTCCCGTATTTTCATAATTCTTCTTCTTCTTATTTAGCGCTGTAACCGCCTACGCGATTTTGGCCGAGTTCAACAAAGCGCGCCAGTTATTTCTCCCCTGCAGAAAAAAATTATCAATTGACCACCAATAACCCACTTGTAGTTAGCTCTTTTGCGGGATTTCTATGAAATATATAACTTGTGGTTAGCTACAAAAAGCTAACTTAGAACTAGTTGACAAGTAATGCAGGAGTAATGAAGGAGATTGTTTTCTTTAAACGCGTTTCTATTTAAATATTCTGCACTTCGCAAATACTTTTTCGAATTGAGGACAACTAAAAGGAAGATCGAAATTTCATATTATCGTTTTGAAGTTATATCTGACGGAGTTCGAATATGGGACCACCTACAGCAGAATATGGAAAAAAATATGAAATGTAATAAAATAAATATAGTAAATAAAAATTAAAAAAAATTAAAAAAATTAAATATTTTGTTTTTCCTATTGATATTTTATGGCCAAAAGTAGTTACTTACAAGTTAGTTACATCAAATTCAGAGGTAACCACCCTTGACTATTTCGCGGCCATCGACATAGAAATATAGTTAGCTTTCGTCAAAGAAAATATACAGATAATAAGTGAATTTTAGCTCCTTCCTAATCAATTTAAAGTTAGCATATAGTTAGATACATTTCCTGCAGGTTGTTCTGTGCCAACTGACGCCAATTGGAAATGCTAAGTGAAACCAAGGGCTCTCCACTTGGTCATTCCATCGCAGTGTGGGGTCTCCCTCTTTCTCTGCTACCATCAGCGGGTTCCAAGTTGAATACTTTAAGAGCAGGAGCATCTTAGTCTATTCATCGCGGACTCTCACGTATGTATATATTTATGTACATACATAAGTACTTATGGGTTGACTTAAGTTATCTAAATCCAAGGAATTGGTATGAAATTGGTATAAGGTGAATATAATTCACCACAATTATGCTTTTTGCGCAAGAATACTGTGCTCAGCGTAGGAAAAGTTGAACGGATGGAGGTTACTTTTTCTAGCCGGAATTGGACTGGTAAGGGTTATTTTTTTTTGTTGATTGTGGAAGTTATATATTCGGAATCGGAGAAACGCCCTCTTTCTTGTGATACCAATACTACCGTATAGTACTTTTTCTTCTGAGTAAAAAAGTTGCTTAACTTTTTCACATAAATAGATTTTTTTGTATGTAATGATAACGTTAGCAACTCTATTAAACATTTAAATTTTTTTTGTTGGGGAGAAGGCAGGCCCGGCCTATATTTAGTACCGGGCTCGGATTTTATCTCTACAATGTACATGTCGGCCGCTGTGGTGTAGTGGGAAGCAGTGCGCGCTTCCACTCCGCAGCCCCTAGGTTTAAACCCTGCTCAAAGCAACATCGCAAAAAAAATATGGAAAAAAAGGTTTTTTCTTAACAGCGGTCGTCCCTCGTCAGGCAATGGCAAACATCCGAATGTATTTCAGCCATGAAAAACAGCTTCTCATAAAAAAAAATAAAAATACAATCGCCGTTCGGAGTCGGCGTAAAACTGTAGGTGCCTCCCAGGGGCGAACGCAGGTAGGAGTTTTTGGGGGTTCAAACCTTTCCCGAGATGCCTGCGGAAAATTTTAAGAATTTACTTTTCATTTAGTTAATTACGTAAACAAAAACACTACTGTTTTTATTTCCGTAAAAGATTGTATGCATTTTCAACTATTCTATACTATAAAATCTGCAAATAAAGAACAAACCGAGGTGAATGAGTACACGCTTGGAATCATAACCGGACTAAATATTGATGTTGATAGATAACTTATACGCCATGGCATTTTAACGATATACATTTTCTGCCCCGCGACCGCACTCACGAAATAAATACGTTTAGTAATCGGTTTTTATTGGCATCTTTAATAGATAAAAACGCATAATCAAGACCGCTCAACAACCAGCCCTCCTGATATCGATTTATATGCATATTAAAAAGCTAAGCTCATTACAAATTTCAATCGATCTGAAGAATGATGGTTTTTTTGGTCATAAGCTCTCCGTCTAGGTGCTGGAACAAACATAATCCCTAAAAGTACTACATATATACTAATGCATATTTTGGTTTGCATTTTAAGGTTTTCAAAGCTTTCGATTGGGTAGAAGTAATTGGACTCAAATTGCATATTTTAACACTTTGCATGGTTAGTAAATATCATTTAAAGTTTCAACGTGAACGCGGTATTACTGATCCATATTTTAAGGTATAAATAATTTATCTATTTGGGATAAAAAGTGTGTTTTCAATGTCGCTGAATCACCAGAACAAAAAGTGCTACGATCCTAATTCATTTTGTAAAATTAACGAACTATTTTAAATTGAAAACTTCTGCCCCCCGGCTGCTGAATTTTCACAAATTTCAGTGACATCCGAAAATTCATCTGACGAGTGTCAAGTACGGAAAAATTAATATGCTCCGGCGCTGGGGACCTGGGAGCACCTGATTCCAGAGTAAGAGTTAATTTCGGAACCTATGGGAAAAGGAGATTAAAACAGGGAAGTAATTGGTCATATTAAGTACAAGCAATCGAAACCAAAAAGTAAGAAATAAACTTTGCTGATCATCCCATGTTAACGTTCTTTGGATTGCCTGAGCTCTTAACTGCAGTTAAGCTCTTGGTGGAAGTGGCTATAAGTTACCCGAGTCCCACAGTTCCCAGTGTGCAATGAAAATTAAAAAAAAAATGTTGACCCCCATTGTTTTCAATATGTCGGTAATTTCACAACCCTCTGCGGCCCGAAAATCAAGTTTTAAGTTATCTGCGACCGAATTTATTTATCCACGTTCTTGCATGTTCCGCTTAATGATTTGTCAAATTTTGGTCGCCGTAAACTAGGCGATAACGAGAATTATGGGTTCCGGGGGGCACCGGATGCTGCTTTTAAATTGCCGCCTTCGACCAAACGTAATTTGATATTTCAATTAAATATCATGTGTTAAAATGTGTCAAAGGTAATTTTCCACATTTAAATTGAAATGCCATGCTAATATTTAAATTAATATTAGTGGTATTCATCTAAACCGATAGCTTTATAAAGCAGATATTCTTATAAATTTAAGAGCTCTGTTACATGAACGCCCCATACTCTCTTTTCGTTTACACTTGCGACAGAGTTACATTAGCTTCAGGTTATCAAGATTACTCGCTGATATGGTTGTAGAAATTTATCAGAAAGTTTACACAATTATAATTTTATACGGTTTATAAGTTTGGATGAATACCCTTATTATGTTTCTTTACAGGCATTTTTCAATGTACCTACGGGTGCATAGTCCAACATCATTCCTAGACGCTCCTGATGTTTACAATCAATCACTATACCTAAAGGTATACCGATTCTTGCAGATAGGCCCAACACTTCCTGTGACACTTACTTCCAGTGAACACTCCTTCTTAAGCTTAAATCATATTTACGAAGTAAAACTGTTGAACAAAGATTAGATGGTTTAGCTTTACTTAGCATCCGCAGAAATATAGAAGTTACGAATGAAGAAATACTGATTACAGTTTTTTATTTTAAGTCGAAGCAGTAGAAAAATGATATTTCTCATTTTTTCATGCATACATATGTAATCACTCGAATTTATTGAAAAAAATATATAGATATTTTGGACCACTGAAACGCATTTTGGTGCAACTGATTAAACGAACAAAAAAATTTTTTTTAAACCCCCTCCGAAAAAAAAATCTGCGTTCGTACCTAGTCCCTCCGCTTTGTATGACAATATCAAGGCGCACGCCACAAGTCGGAGGAGAAGCTCAGCCAAACACTAACATATCGTCGTTTAAAGTACAAAACCGCGTATCGTCATTCTGCAAAACCGCGTAACTGAGATTGGCTGCCAAAAAATGGATTTGCTCACACAAGCTCTTGGCACAATTCTTATCCATTCGTCCTGAAATATACTACCCAGAAATACGATTGCTTTATAAAAAAGGAGAACCATTTTGAAATATGAGTGTTTTTAACCGACTTCCAAAAAAGGAGGAGGTTATCAGTTCATCGGAATATTTTTTTTTTGTTTTATGTATGTTACCGCATAATTTTGGACAACGTCAACCGATGTCGATAATTCTTTTTGCTTTGGAAAGGTAGTGTCTCAGAGGTGGTCCCATACTAATCTGGTTAAGATCCGATCAGTGGATCATGAGATATATATTTATATATACTTTTTTATATATACTTTTTTTATATGAGAGTTCAGTGGATCATGAGATATATATTTATATATACTTTTTTTATATGAGAGTTGAAGTCGTTTTTTTTTTGCTACAAATTACTTGTTACTATCTAGAAAATAATGTATGCAACCTCACATACGCGGTTTTGCATTTTGTTGATACGCGGTTTTGCATTTTGTTGATACGCGTTTTTGTACTTTAAACGATGATATGTGTAAGCGCCAATCTATTATTATTATTAATGTACATAAGGGATGAAACAATACCATGCAGGTATCGATACTTTCAGTTGAAAGTAGTATCGTACCTGAAAAATATCGGATCTACACTATCGATACCTACTCATACCGATACTTTTCGTTATGAAGGTATTCCGTATGAACTAAATAAGTGAATTTAATTGTTTAGGTCATAAGTTAACGATTATCTGGTTTTACCGACCACAGAGTGGCGTTGTCTAGAAATTTTTATCCAGAATGAGTTCAACTCAATAACAAAATTTCCAAATAGTCACACTCTATAACTGCCAAAATACACAAATCTCAAATCTTGAGATCCCTGCTTAAGATTTAAGACGGGGGCTAAACGCGCGTGTACAACTACGCGTATTTCGCAGCGTTTTACTTAAGGTGTTCATATGCTAATGCGAGTTGAACACAAGTAAATTCGCGCAGGCGAGTAAAGCGCCTGTCATGTGAACGTGGTCTAATAGAGGTAATCAGTGAGTTTTACATCGCGTTGAGCGTCTGTACTAAGCATTCATCCAGTTTACTCTTCCACTTGAATAGTTGGGCCTTGTCTACATCGCATTATATCTACTTTGGTGAAGCTATTGAAGTGTATATTCTTTGCATTATATATATTTTGTCGCCATCTCGCTTATTTACTGCCAATTTACACAACATTACGAACAAAGCGCTTAGGAATAACCGTGGATGAAAAAGTGCCGAAGCTAAATTTGCCTTAGTATCGGGTTTTGATACGAGTCTTTGTTTTTCGATACCTACTCAGTACTTGGTTCAAAAGTATCAATACCAAAATTACTTGGTATCGAACAAAAAGTATCGAGTATGTACTTGTAATTTACTCGTATCGTTTCTACATTTATAAGGCATTTCCACCAAGACTTAACTGCAGTTTATGCCTATTGGAAAAACTAGATTATCATTCGAACGGGGTAATTGCTCATATTTAGTACAAGAAAACTAAAGTATAAAAGCAAAAGTAAGAAATAATCATTGCCAATCACATCATGTTAAAATATTTCGTACTTATCTGAGCCCTTAACTGCAGTTAAGCCTTTGAGTGGGGTGAGTCGAAAAGCTTAATTGACAAGTGAAGTTCACATTGATGTCTTGTTTATAACTTATGTTATTTATATAACAATATACTCTGCTTTATTGCCATTTGTCGAATGACTTTACTACACTTTCATTTGCGCGCCACCAGTAGATCGTCCAAATCCGACAATAATTAGCACGCGGGTGTGTTAACTTGACTTTCGCATTTAATTACTCCATTTGAACGGTACTGCCACTGAAAAATTCCATGACAACTGCCGATAAACTCACTGTCAGCAACAAAACAACATCGACAACAAATACTCAGTGTATATATTGTTTGGTACGCAAAGCAATGATGCATTAAAATTTGGCATCATTTCCTTTGTCTTGTTTTGTTGTTTAAGTCACAGAAAATCAAGTAAAAAACTAGTTGGCGATTTACTTTTGAGCAAAGCGACATGAAGACACCAGCTCAATTATTTATGCATGTATGGATGTGCATACACATTTTTTGCTTTGAGTTTTAAAATGTTTACGCTGTTTATAATGAGACTTGAGATAGTATTTAAAAACAATCGCATCTAAAGCAACAACGTTGTTAAAATAAATATAGACATGTAAGAAGAGTGGAGAGCAATAAGGAAATTTCTAGTAATCGTCATCGCCCATCAGCAAAGTTAATTGAAAAAGAGGTACTTAGCAAAGTGCAAAATGCCAAAAATATTTAATAAAAACGAGTGTTTCTATTTTTAGCGAAGCAAAAACGGATGGGTGCTGAAAAGAAACTTAGCAGCCACTCGCATTGCTTAGATAACTACTCCTCTGACTAGTTCCAAATAAGGTGTTACCGCACCTCAAGTTTTT
>NW_023465825.1:0-8242 GCF_013731165.1 Rhagoletis pomonella | reverse complement strand
TTTTTTATGTAAAATACTTCCAGATAGTTGCTTCTCCATACGCAAATGCAATGTAGTTAAAATATATTAAGGAACCATCATAAAATTATGACTATTTTGGGATTATTAACTTTTTGATATTTTCTTCCCCAACTTTGACTATCTCTGGTGAAAACAAATGTACTGAGCTATGACTTTACATTACATAAAAAAATTGCTCACTTAATAAAGATTTCAGAAAGGTGCCATTCTTACTGTTCCGAATAGAAAAAAAATGTATAGCCGCTTTTGTGGGCAAAGGACTGAGAAACGCTAGAATGTATTTAATAGATTTAAATTTAAGTTGGTCTTGTTACCGACCAATGACATGCTAAATTGTACTAAGGTACATTATCACCAGCTCCTGACATTATTTTATGTTACCGGAATTCGGACTAGAGTCTATAACAAGGGCTATATCTATCAATATTTTTTGTGAAGGATGGGTTCACGTGAAAATATACAAGAGTTGTTTGAAGAAACATTTATTCATCTATTGATAAAATATGCTTAATTGGCGATATTCTACTCTAATACAAGCTCGGCACCTTTTAAGAAAAGACGCTTTTAGAGATCTTAAACTCAATTGGGCTATCTCTGCAGCAGCTCCATTTATTTGTTCCCGAAAATGGTCTTCGTTATGAATTGTTTTTGAATAAATTTTGTCCTTAAGACAGCCCCAGTAGAAAAAATCTAATGGATTCAGGTCTGGCGATCAAGCGGGCCACGTGATTGGCCCGTATCATCCAATCCATCGGCGAGGATAAGTTTCGTCTAAATGAGCTCTTACTTCACGCCCGTAGTGAGCAGGGCACCCGTCATTTTGCAGCCATAGACTTCACCGCAGGTTTAAGGGTACATCTTCTAAAAGAGTTGGAAGCCGTTCCTGTAGGAACTCTAAATAACTGTGAGCGTTGAGCGTTGGCGGCAGTTCCACAGGTCCCAATATCTGACAATTAAAAATACCGCACCATAAATTTATTTTGTACCGGTACTGCGAACGATCTTCTCTCATTTCGTGGGGACTATCTATCTGCCAACTGTGAAGGTTATGTAAATTAAAATAACCATCACGTTTGCATGATGATTCATCGCTCCAAATTATTTTATTAAAAAAGTTGGGGTCTGATTCATTCATTCGCAACATTTCACTGCAAAATCTAACCCTCGACAGGTAATCTTTCTCTTGTAGAGCCTGAACACGTTGAATGTGGTAGGGATGGTATTTTAAACTGTGAACTGTAGTTTTTGGTATTCCAGTACGTCTTTCCATCATTCTCCCTAAAGTCGATGGACCTAGTTCCACTTCCTCTAACACAACTTTGACATCTACCGTTGCAGGACGTCCTGTCTCGCCACCACGCTTTCCAGGCATGTGACCTTAAAAAAGTTAAAAATGATAGTTAAAAGAAGAATGGCTTCAAAGAAGAAAGGTGTAAAAATTACTTACCTTCAGATATTTTTCTATGGGTGCGAGAGAATACTTCACGACCGGATGCCGACGATTTGGGTATCGCTCTGCATAGTATTTGAGCAGCTCTGGCATTACAGCAAGCTTCACCGTAAATTAGGTGAATATTCGCATATTCATGCGACGTATACTACGTGTTCTCTGTCATAGTAATAATACACAATGTTCGAAGGGTTTCACAAAATCCACTTTCATTATTTCCGGTAAGTAACACAAAATAATGTCAGGAGCAAGTAATAATGTACCTTTGTACTATTTAGCATGTCATTGGTCGGTAACAAGACCAAAATTTAAATCTATTAAATACATTCTAGCGTCTCTGTCCTTTACCCACAATAGCGGCTATAACTTTTTTTTCTATTCGAAATAGTAAGAGTGGCACCTTTCTGAAATATCAATTAAATGAGCAATTTTTTTATGTAATGTAAAGTTATAGCTCAGTACATTTTTTATCACCAGAGATTTGACTATCTTTGGGCAAGAAAATATCAAAAAGTAAAAAATCCCAATATAGTTCTAATTTTATAATGGTTCCTTAATATATTTTAACTACATTACATTTGATTGTGGAGAAGCAACTATCTGAAAGTATTTTACATAAAAAATTTACTAAGTATAGCCTTGTTTGTAGATGCAGTTAAAGAAAATACATGAAAAGGCACGATTTTTTTTGTTAATTAAAAAAATTTCAATATTTCAAAAACTGTGACACTTTTACCTGAAAAATGTTTGGTTATCAGGGAGCTCACCACCCCACCTGCCTTCTCCTCAAGTTTGGTAGGTTACTTCTGGAACACCCTGTATATGTATAATTATTATCATTCCTTTGAAACATCGTCGCCCGTATGCTATAAATATGAATGTGTAAAAATTAACATTTTGGGAAATCAAGTTTGAAAGTTTTTTTTGCGACACTTAGCTCTACATTTATGCAATTGAAATGCTAAAATATTTACTTTCGGCGTACGCATGGTATTCTGGGTTTTGGTATAACATAGAAAATCCAAAGATTAACCAAGTCAACCCAATAACTCAAAACTGATAAATTTGCACATTCATGATTCTGGCATGAGGGTGACGTTATGTGAATTAAAAACTTTAAAGGCGTGTTTCTCGGGTTTTCGGTTTTTGAGTTATGAAAATACTGAAGTAAATGAGTTTTATGTTCATTTTCATAACATTCATATTGAATATTGAAGTAATATTCGAACGTTCGCCACAATATTTATTGGGTAATTAAAAAAAAATTTACTTAGAAAAGTTCTTAACTCGTCGATACTTTTCGGCATTCGCGATATTTATCAGTACTTGTGAAAAAGTATCGAGTTCTCGATACTACTCAGTAGGGATGTTGAGAATGTGGAATTTTAGACATCCGCGGATGCGAATGCGGATGCGGATGTTTAAAAGCTAAGATCTGCGGATGCGGATGCGAACGCGGATGTCATGTATTTTTAAGAAATAATTTAGGTGGGTAAATTAGGTGATTTAGGTAAATAAAAAATGGAAAGGTTAATAATTGTTAATAATCTGCCTTTTTTGAGTTTTCTGAGTTTTGCCAGAAAAAAAGTCGCCCGAAAATTTGTATTCCGCCCATAGTAAATATGTACATGAAAACCAAAAGTGAAAAGTGAACCGGTTTGGGGAAAATTAAACTCATGATAAGACTGAATGTTTTTTTAGTACTTGAACTTAAAAATTGGAACATTGTACTTAATAAAAACTTTTTTAAGGGTCGTAAATCAAACCTGCGCCACTATGTATATACTTAACTATGTACTCGCTCGAGGCGACAAACTTGAAACTTGGCAAAATTGTAAATTCTTTTCGATTGACACTGCACCAGTTGAGAGGACTTTCAGTTATATTTATTTATTTTTGTTGTGGTGCAATAATTACTTTTTGAGAATTTCATCGGGGCTACAAATGTCGGATGTATCCTCTGACTTTCATCTTCACAATCTAGCATCATGGCATTCTTCATTCAAATTCTTTTGGTTGTTTCGGAATTTGTCACGTCATCAATTTCGTTTTTCAATTTTAGTTTTTATAAGCATTTTTAATGCTTTCTTCCCTGACTGGTTAGATATACGTCTGTGCACTTGCAGAATATTCTAGGAACCGAACAGTTATTTTTTTCCGAGTTAAATTTGGCCTAATATTTTATATTCCGAAATAAACGTCCTATCCAAATAATAAAGAAACCGCTTATCCAAATTAAACAAATTGGGTATCATATGAAAGAGGACTGAAATAGCTTTTAAACAGAAATAACGAATGAAGGTTACCACCTCTATTTATATTTTTTATAACTTAATACTATAGAAATTCATGTAAATACATACATACCTGACCCAATGTTTGTTCTATGGTAATTAATTAACATTTGTTATTGAAATATTTTTTAATTCGTGGCTTTCCTCTTTTAGACATTTCAGATTTAAAGCTATTTAAGTCCTCTTTCGGAAAGTACTTTTATTTCGGAATAAAAAATATTTGGCCAAGTTTAACTCGTAAAAAAATAACTGTAATTTTCGGTCCCTTCGATGTTCGCATTCGCAAAAGATCCGCCTTAATTTTTGCGAATGCGAAAGCGAATGCGAATGTTAAAATTAATGCAGAAGCTCCACGGTTGCAAATGCGAATGCGAATATTCGCAACAACCCTGCTACTCAGTACTCATGAAAAGTATCGATATTCTGTACTCGGTACTCGTATCGTTCCATCACTATCCACATTTTTAAATTTAAATAAATCCATCGTGGTCCCGCCCTTTAACTGTGTTAATGAATACTGATATAATTAAAAAAATATATACATTAAAATCATTGTTATGGTAAATAAAGCTACAGAAAATAACGGCTTTTCAAAATTAAATTAGTGTTACTCTCCAAGTCGTGATTAACTAAATAACTGGTTATTTCATGTAATGTATGCATATGTATTGAACTTTAAACAAGTAAAGAAGTATAAGTTCGGGCGAAACCCGGCACAGGTATAAAATATCGTCGTTTCAACTTTCTCTGAACTACCTTTGCATGATAAGTAGGGGTGTTTAATCGATTTCAAACGTTTTCAATAATATGCAGAGTTAGACTTAATGATATAATTCAATCTAGTAAGGTACAAATCGATTAAGCGGTTACCAAGGTACACCTTTGTAGTTATAAAGTGGGCGGTGCTACGCCCAATTCCTAAAAGTCTATAGCAGTTATTTATTGTTAGGAGATTGTCGTAACTATTAACATGGATTAAATTAGCGTCCTCACTTATTGAACAATCGGACTTTTCGTATTTCTGAAATTTACCGTTACACGGGAAGCGGGTGTAATTTTAGTCCGATTTGAATAATTTTCAAGAAAGTACTTTTCTGTACCAAGGTTGTTAAGTGCACTGAGTTTTGTAGAAATTAATAAAGCGGTTACCGAGATACACATATTTGGTCATAAGTGGGCGGCGCCACGCCCATTGTCCAAAAATTTATAATATTCATATTTTTTGATAAGTGGTTATTGTAATCATCGATTTTAAGTGAATTAGCTCCAGTGGTTACTGATTTATCGCAGTTTTCGTGTTTCTATAAATTACCGTTATATGTCAGGTGGACGTGGTTATTGCCCGATTTCAAAGATTTTCAACAGATTTCTTAGTTAGACCCTACCCAAGCCTCGTACTGAGTTTTGGAAGGATTAGTGAAGCGGCTCACGCCCATTTCCAAAAATTTCATGATAATATTATTTTCTACCAGAATTCTACTCTAGATACTAATTTTCAATTATTTACATCTAATATTTACAGAAATATGGTAGTTTTTGCATATTTCGAAAATACCCTTATATGGGAAGTGGGCGTGGTTACAGTCCGATATCGCCCATTCAATACCAGCCTACCTTGGGTAAAGGGCAACCTACATACCAAATTTCGTTGCGAATTTATGCTCGAGTTATCGTGTACACCGACAGACAGACAGACATGGGTTAATCGACTTCTCTTTTCATTCTGATCATTTATGTATACATTTGTCCATATCTACAAACAACCGTTATCCGAACAAAGTTAATATACCCTTGTGCATTTTCGTTATTTCGTTTTGTTGACATCCTAAAGTAGAGACAAAAATATCCAATCAGTTGTTCAATCAACACCACCTTGTATTGATGTGCCTTGGGTGGTCGCATTAAAATTTACCAGCATATATTCGTGTTTTATAAATATTGTAATATGGCAAGTATCGCAAGATGATTCTACTTGAATCAAATATGAGGGCATGCGCATTAGTTTATTTTGCTTTGGAACCGAAGAAAAATCGATACACATTTACAAGTAAGCAGAAACTTATGAATATGCCCTGCAAAAAATCTGACTAGCTCAGAACTAGCGTAGACCTAGACCTTTTGCCGACAGTACTAGTTCAATACCCAACCAAAGCTTTCAACTGTCCAGTTTTACACGGCGATGCCATTGGCGGTGGCAATTGTCGCCCAGTGCATTACTTTGCAACTAGTTTTTAACCGGTTCCGTTTTGGACAGGTTTCTTTATAAGAAAACGTTTTAAAGATTCTATTTTGGGATATTTTTTTCGTTTTTTCCAGATTCCATTTTTGTTACACGTTTTATTAAAAAACAAAATAAAATTGTTGGGCGCGTTTCTAAGACGCAACTGTTTACCGCAACTGTTGCGGAAATGCTGTCAATTGTTGAGTCCAACAGTTACGTCCTAGAAACGGTATGAGCACAATAAAAAAAAAATATTAAGCCGAAAACATGTATGTGCATACGATACACCATTCAGTTTATTCCTTAAACCACAAGGAATCTTGACTTGCTAGCACCATAACTATTTTTTTCACATTTATTTGCCAAGAGTCTGCACGGTTTCAGTGAGTTATTCAAATTCGTCTGCTGCGAATGGTACACGAATGGTATTAAATCCCGCCTCCCGACTTAAGCAACTACGAACTCAGTTATGTACATATATAAGCTTTTAAGTTCACGAATTTACCATTTTTATCTTATTTTAAATATGTATACACGTGCATTTTATTTTTTTATGCCAATTTCACTAGCAATTTATAGAAAAATTATTATTTTTATTTGAATTTACTATGAAAACTGACGGAAGGGAAAAATCAATTTTGACTTAAATGGTTGAGTTCATGTAGCAAAATGGTTTATGATGGAAAATTGGCGTCGAATCCACAACCGCTGAACAGAGCGGAACTACTCAACTGTGCGTTTCTAAAACAAACACTCAACAGTTTAAAAACGGTTACGCCTTAGAAACGCGCCCATTGTAAGCTGCACGCAACACTTTAAATTCATTAAATCTGAAAACTTACAACTGCCTCCACCGAGATTTGAACTCCGGACCAACGAGGTTTAAGTCGGAGGTCTTTTCGCTGAGCTACCTTCGTATTGTACGAATAGTGAGCATTTGCACATTTACACCGCAAGTTTCAACTGTCCCGCTCTGCCTCCATTTTGCACTAGTTCAGAAATAGTTCTGATATATGTAATTCGCAACTAGCGCTTTGCCAGACTGTCTCTAAATTTGAGTGCAGGGTGTGTATGGTGCAGATGTATGTATGTACAAACATAAATACATCAACATTTTTTAAACAAATGAAATGTTGTTTAGAATCGCGTAGCGGAACTTCTTTGCATATAAAAGCCCATCAAAACAAAAAAGCAGTTCTAAATGGATTCTAGTCACCAAATAAATGTACCTTTGCGATCCGGTGGCAAAAAAATTAAAAAACGGAGGGAGCTTGATGCGCTTATAGCACATTCCTTTGGGAAAAAACAAACTATCCGACGTAATAATTTAAATAGGCTCTCGCAAGATAAATTACTATCTGCATCAACTGATGATGCTGAGGACTATACTTGGATACAACTGAACAGAGTAAATTTATGAAACAAATAAATAGAATGAATTTATTCTTTAATAGTTATATTATCGTCAGCCCAAAAACGCTAGGAGTGCAAACCGTTGTCAGAATCGTAAAAGTATGATCTGCAAGCGCTTGCTAATGTTCATAGCAAGTATCTTTTTAATAGGACTTCTTTATTGGATGTATTTGGATTTACGACAAGAAATATATGATTATAGACAAAAACTTGAAGAAGGTAAGAGTTATAAATTGTTGTTGATATACGGTTAGGGGAATATATTTCAAATTATAAAGCTTATCCATACATATACATACATGCTATGTACATACATACTATCTATGTATATTTTTATACCCGAGCGCACTTGCCCCAGCAAAAAACACGATTACCACAGAAACGAAAGTGGGAACGAGCTAGGCGATGGGAAGGCCTTATTTTAACATGGGCATGTCATTGGCCGTAAGCCCTTACCCGCAGCATTACCTTCGAACGAAGAGAGAACGCATGGATAAACAGAATCCAGAGAAGCGAACGAAGAATGCCATACAGAGAAACTAATGTAGAATGCCTAGATAAGTACATACTTATTTATATTAAATTGAAATCAGAAAATGTCTTAAAAGATTAAAATTAATTAAACTTATTATAAATCAGTTTTTATACATACATATGTATGTATTTAGGAATTAAGCTTTTACTTAAAAATCGGTATGTGCATTAGGCTGGGTCGATTTTGTATGGGGGAAAATAAAAGTCATTTGACCGCATTGTAATAGTAATATTATGATGTCTTAGGTCTCAGCCAATTGTTATTGGCTACGAAAGATTAATTTAAAACTTATCTTTAGCCCGCGCAAT
>NW_023465824.1:0-8243 GCF_013731165.1 Rhagoletis pomonella | reverse complement strand
ATTTTTTATTTAAAAAATTAACAAAAGTTCAATAACAACAAATATAAACGTTAAAACTTGGCAAAAAGTGGTTCGGTTATAATTTTTTACCTAAACTTAAATAAAATATTCCAATCAACTTCAGTCCAATTTCTGCGATTGTTTTTAAACCCTCCGTTTAAAAAGTTACAGTTTTTATCTGCAGAACGCACGAACATATAATAGGAACAGTAAAGGCAATGCTTGAACATAACTTAGGTAGAAATGTACTTGAAGAAAAGAGTGCTCGCCCTCAGCACGATTTCCAAATTCTGCATCATGACATTCCTTCTACCTCGAAAGGGGCAAAAACTCGTGCAACTTGGCAAATTTAAAGATGCATCAAATTAATTTGCAGAAACAGTTTTTGAAAAAATTAATACGGAAATACAGATTTATTTGAAAAAACCGGAAAACAAAAGTTGTGACGATGTTTTAAAATTTTGGGAGAAAGCTAAAGATTTACCACTTCTTGGAAGTCTTTCAAGGCAAATTTTAAACATACCAGCTAGCTCAGTAACTAGTGAAAGAGTTTTTTCTGTTTCAGGCAGAATTCTGGAAGAAAGACGTACACGACTGCTTGGTGAAAACTTCGACAAAACATTATTTTTAAACAAAAAATATGAGCTAATGTCATTTTAAAATTACATACGTTGAATGAATATTGATACCAATTATTTTTTATACTCGTATTAGATACATAAGTATATCTGAAATTTGTTAAAATAATAATAGTGCCTTCAGCCCTTGCTAGGCGTTCGTCCAAGCTTCTGTAATAATACTTGTGTGTTAAAAGCTTATTTATATGAAATGCTATTTATATAAATAAAGTTTCAATTTGAAAAAAATGTCCGTGAGAATCCGTGCGTGAGCGTGCGTGATTGCAAAAATTGGCGTCGTGAGCGTGCGTGAACGTGATTGAAAAAAATACAGCAAGACGTGAGTGTGCGTGATTTATAAAACCATTAACGTGAGCGTGTGTGAACGTGAGCCAATATTACTCACGCGCCCATCTCTAGTATGAACTCCTTGTGTCATCAACAGTTTCTTTATATATTCATATTCGTATGTATATGTATACCCTGCATACCAGGATTTGAGAGTATTCTGAAAGGTTTCACATTTTTTTTAAAGAATTTTCTTTAAGAAATCGTACAAAAATTTCTTTAATAGTTCTTGCCAACCGCTTCAAATATTTTTTTTTAAATATTCCAAAAAGAATCGTAACAAATTTCCGATACTCCTAAAGATTTCGGGAGCATTTGTTTGCAGGGTATATATTTAGTATATATGTATGTATACGCGGATATGTAAACAAAGCAAAACAGGCGATAGTTCGACACAAGCGTGCTCATAAGAAGAAGCATGGCTTCTACCGCTATCACCTGTAGTTGATACGCGTTGATGTATATAGCAACATGGGCGTAGCCAGGTAGGGGCAGGGGGGTGCTCGAGCCCCCCCTAACTTTCAAATTTTCCTTATATATATATATAAAATAGTACCCTGATTTGCCAGATTAATAGGGTCGAGCCCCCCCGCCCCCCACCCCCCCCTAAATTTCATTCTGGCTACGCCGATGTATAGCAATGTGATGTTTGTTAGTCAAGGAATGTTAATCCTATATGATTTTATTTTTTTTACTTTTTTCAAAAAATTCAGCATTTAACCGTTATTTTTTGACTGATATTTTTTAAGTCAAAAGTAAAAGTTAAAACTTGACTTTTATTTTATCGGTCAAATATAAAAGTTAAAATTTTTCCTTTATCTTTTCGGTCAAAAATAAAAGTTAAAAATTTGCTTTTATTTTTACGGTCAAATATAAAAGTTAGAATTTGACTCTTATTTTTTCGGTCAATTATAAAAGTTAAATCTCACTTACTTTTTCGGTCAAAATAGCAGTTTATATATTCACAATACAATATGTTTTAATAAAAAATGCACATCCTTTCAATTGCAGTTTTCTATCTTCTGTAAACATATTCAGCTTCTTTAATTTAAGCTTTAAGTTATTCACCTTTATACAGGAATGATTCGGAACTCAATTTAACAATTAATATACATACATAGCTGCCAAGTCCTGCTCCGACAAATTGTATAGCAAATCGCTAAGAATAAGCTTAGTGCTGAGAACGCGCGTTCTACACTAACTTGTGTCCCTGGCACTTGATGTATAATACATGCCAGATCTCTAACTCGGGGATATATAAATTTTTTACTCTCCTAGTAACCTATAAGGTCCGTATCAACATCAATACGCGGCTTCTTAAAGGTGCATATATCCATAAATGATTTACGGTCCCTGATTTTATGGGAGGAGAGATATAAACAATTTTTTTCGATTTAAGCTGTTGAAAAGTAATGAATATCTAAATCCCGGTACTAATACCGGGATTGTGATAACGACATCCCGAAAATCCCGGGATCGTAAAAATCGAAAAAATTAACATCGCTAGTTGGTACATATACATATGGACACTTACATATACCAAGGCATAACAAGGTAGAAGTGATTTCGACATTTCGCTCTTTTGAACTGCGACTGAAATGTCAACTCTATACTATTCAAAATTGTCAAGTGAAGCGACAACAGTGGGCAAATCGCTGCAATGTTTTATTAGGAGACCCTTCAGGATGATTCATATACAACTTTCTTCGCTTTGCTAGATAGTTCTTTGCTTTGACATATAATATCGATGTAGGCATATGCATGAGTATGCTCACATAAAAAACGTTTGAGGCAAAGCAAAACGAAGCAAAATCTTGGGCAACACTCATTTTTTTTATGCTTTGACTATCAGCTGATATAATTTTTGTATTTATTTCCTTAAGGCGCTGGCCCAATGCAGGCTTGCTTAGCTTTGAAAACTGTCAAAAGTTATTTGGAATATACTAAAACGTATGAAGGGTGGCCAAATGGCAGCTTTGCTCCACTTGCTTTAAGCGCCTCAAAGTTTCAAATAGGCAAATGTTTTATTTGAAAGCGTTTCGTAGGCTTTTGACAGAAAGATATGTTCCCGTTTTAAATCAATTCAAACAAACTGCTGCAGACTTTTATGTAGATACAAAAATTGTTTTACGTAATTAAAAAAAATATATGTATAATGTTAGTAATTCAAAGTGTAATAAAAAGTAATCTATGTTTCCATATTTATATTTAACATGTCGCTGGCTTAAAGTGAAAAGTTGCTATGTCCAATTTTACAAATTTTACAGGAACTCTGAATACAACATTTTGCGTGTTTAAAGCAAAGCAAAACTCCATACAAATCAGAAGGATTCGATCTCTGTTAAAAAAATTCGTATTATTTTGGCCATATTGCATATTGAATATAAACGAGGAAAAATAAAACAAGTATCTACCTTAGTCCTCAATTTCTCTTACTTTCTATGCCAAAATTTGAGGCTTCATAAAATGCAGACTTATCAACTTTTCACACAAAGCTAGCGATATTTATTATGTCAAACTACTGGTAAGTCGCCTCTTGAAAAATCGATTTTTTTGAGTTTTTTGTTTCTAATAAATGTACATATAGTTATATATGTATGTATAATTATTATCATTCCTTTGAAATGCAAAAATTAATTCACATTCATTTAAAAATAAATCTGAAAAGATTGTTTTGTATTTATTTTTTTTTTAATTTTCTGGAATTTGATGGTAAAATTATTCTTAGTGTAAGGAAACAGACCTTGACTTTTCAACTACACAGCTGGTTGCTTTGACAGCGTTCCAAGCCGCCATTTGGCCAAACGAGTTTTTGAAGTAAATCAAAGCAAATTAAAGTAAGCAAGGCGTGCAAAGCAAGCCGGCATTGGGCCAGCGCCTTTACACTCATAGCACACATCAGACAAAAAGGTAAATATGATGTTCTGATAACATATATTGTATATACATAAGCGTTTAAATTTAATTTTTCAGAAATAAAAAAATGGAAGAAAAGCTCATAGAGGAAACTAAATTGCACCCGTGTCTTTTTGACAAAAACTGTCATCTTTTTAGAAATAAAATGATGACGGAGCGAGCGTGGCAGGCAGCAGCGATTTCCACGGGAGCGTCAGGTTAGTGGTGATTTTTGAATTCGCTAAATCTTTTGAATAGGGCGAATTTTCACCATTGTTTTTCCTATTTACAATAGTGGAACAAAGTAAGCTACGCTGGAAATCACAGAGCGATAGATTTGTGCGTGAGGTGGCGACACAAAAGTCCAATGCGGGGTCCGCTGCAGACGAAAACACAGAATGGTGCTACCTAAAGTCCACGCAGTTTCCAATGAAACACGGTGCTACTAGGAGGTAAGCTACACATGTACTTAGTAGTGGAATTCAGTTGGTCATACATATGTATATGGGTATTCATGGAAATGCATAAATGCCTGGTAACCGCGTGAACCTCGTAAATAAACCAATTTTCCATACAAAATTAAGTACGTTTACGAGGTTTACATGGTTACGAGGCATTTACGCGTTTAGATGAATTGCTCTTATGTAATACTTTTTCCATTATCCCTTGCAAAACGATCTCCAACTTGCAATGGTGCTGAGAAGACCAGCTGAACTGCAGTAATTCGCCGCTAACTCCGCAGAGCGATTTGGAGCAAATAATAGAAGAATGCGAATGGGTAGAACTCACCATGATAAAAACATAGAACCGTTCTCTCAATTTGTCGGCCACGATTTTTTTTTTGAAGTTTGCCAACATTTTAAAATCATATAAAAGTGAAAATAAAAAATTGAAGTTGTTCGAAATTGTTGTTGCTTGAGATTGAAAATGAAAATGAGTGTGTGAGTTTGTGAGTAAAGTTAAAAATTAAATTGTTTGGAAACGTCAAGAATTTCAAAAGTGACTCTCAGCGGTTCTACCTTACTATATTTTTATCACGGTGGAGAGAATACAGAAGGTGGCGCCGACGGCAATACCGCTAATCGGCTCTCAGTGAATTTGACAAAATCAGTTGTTTTGCTGACGTCACAGTCGAGATGACAGCAGTGGTGTGCTGAGTCAATGCTTTTAAGTATCCAATACCCTCGATACTCGGTACCGAAACATTTAGGTTTCGAATAAAAGCGCACATAGGCCAAAAATATGCAAAAACGCCTATCAAAACCCAAATGTAGGAGCCAATAGAGCTTTTAATACTGATTCAAATGAAAGATGTATATATGTCGGTTTGAGGCCATAATAGAGAGAAACTCTTACTGTTTGAAGCATTTTTGTTCCAACTGAATCGGACGATATCATTTTTGGAAGCATAAGGGCAGATTCTATAACCTGTTAGCGACAATTTTCGAATCGGTATCGGTTTTGTTGACGTATGATATGAAATATTTTTACGCCAACAAGTGCGATATCGATCCGAAACTTGTCGCTAACTGGTTACAGAATCTCCTCCCTGACAGGCTTTTTCATCCTAAAAGTATTTTTCTTTAATCTTGGATCGACTAAGGTTAAAACTGATAAAATAATATTTCTCTGTTGCGATAAGTTCAAGAGTTTAAGCCGATATCATATAAATTAGTAATGAACGTTTTTTCTAAACTTGAAATGCATATAATGACGAAGGTTTAATGTAAAGAATCAGTATCGGGTACCGATAAGGAAGTATTGGGTACCGAAACCTTTTTTAAGTATTGGGTACCGACAATTCAGCACATCACTAGACAGCAGTTTTATTTGTCGCTCATATAAATTAGTAATGAACGTTTTTTCTAAACTTGAAATGCATATAATGGCGAAAGTTTAAAGTAAAGAATCAGTATCGGGTACCGATAAGGAAGTATTGGGTACCGAAACCTTTTTTAAGTATTGGGTACCGACAATTCAGCACATCACTAGACAGCAGTTTTATTTGCCGCTCTCTCTCTTACTCTCGCGAATTCTGCTGCAATCGGCGCAATCTTGTATTCTATCATTCTTGGGTAGAACTAGTGCAGGACGAGTGCGTGGATGCGGCGATAAACGATAGCCAGTGCAGCGTAGAGTCATCCAAAAGGCTCCAAAACGTCAGCGGCTGGAAGAAGAGGCACACGAACGATTTAGCCAGTTGTGTGGCACGATTGAGACTGTATTCACAGCAAACTCAAAAGTTGGGGAGTCGAAAAATGACGGTTGTTTGTTGATGGTAGACGATTTACTAAAAAAGAAACCTGAAGAAGTGCAAGAAAGGTCGATAATTGAAATTTTAACCATGTACATAATTCCAATTAAAATTTCAATTTTTAACCTTGTCCATAAATTTAATTACATATATAAGTGTTTTGTTTAACAAGTTTTTTTTTATTGATCTCTTTTACGAATGCCATTTTAGTGAAATATTTTTGAGTTATTACTAGACCACCGAGAATTTAACTTTCTCATTTGGCAAGTTATTATAAATATCATTATTTAAAACATATGTATGCAGTATAATACATACATATGTTTAAATATACATACATGTTAGAAGTTTACGCCGACAGGCTTTGCGGCGGCGACGTGGTCAACTTCAAAAATATTCGGCGGCGGCGGCGACGCCGGCGTTACTGCTCATAAGGTAGATTTCAAAGAGCCATGAGGCTACTAATCTTATCATTTCAACTCGTCAGCGTTAGGCACTCGCCATGCCAATTATTCTATTATTATTATTCTATTTATTTCATTATTGAATTAGTTTTAAATTTAAATATTGTTACTTCCACTTGAATTAGAATGTTGAGTGTCTGGCTCTGATTGATGGGCGAACAGAAGAAGGTCTGAGGTATATACATACATACACACACGGATCTCTATGTTCTCTACAGATCCGTATGTACTATTTAAATTTAAACAAATAAAAAAAATTTTAGAAGTTTAGTTATTGGGGTAATTTATGTCGCTCTCAATAAATTTTCGCCATAATCTTATCAACCGTTATGTTAAATTACGGTGATCTTACGATTTTTTGCGGATTACAAGGTGGGTCTACTTTTTTCCAAAAGTTTAACCCATAACCTCGAACCAGAACGGGCCTTTTTGACCCACTGTTGAAAAAAATGGCTTATAGATGGTTAAAATTTCCACTAAAATATTAAGCGCCAAACCGAGTGTAATGAAAAATAATACTAATGTTTACCATGAAGGGGGAACTTTAACGGAAAAAAATCGTTAGATTACCAATATTCGACCCCAATTAAACTGTAATAAACGCTTTCGTCGAAAAATATGTTACCTATGTTTTTTATGAGTAATGCTATTTTTGGAAAAATAAAGGAGATCACATTCTTGTCCAGTGGCCCAAACTATGCAAAAAAACTAATTTAAAAATGTAATTTTCATTTCGTAAAATTGTGCTTTTATACAAGTAGTATTTAGTTCCTTCAAACGATGTATTCAATGTACATACATTATGAAAATTTTGTACAAAATTCCTTAGGCGCCGAACGCCGCCGCCGCCGCGCCGATATTTTCGAAACTCGGCGGCGGCGCGTGAGGAATGACAAAAAACGGCGGCGGCGGCGGCGTATACCTCTAATACCTATGTATGTATAAACGATATTATTATTTACTATACTTCATATGTATGTACATACAGCGAGGAGTAAAAATGAATATTTACAATGTTTTACATGTTGAAACTTTTTTTTTTTAATTTGTGATAAATATATTGTTCATGCTATCTATAGCCAAAACCGATTCAATTAAAGTTTCAAATAACTTTTTACGGTTTGGCTATAGGATGGATAATATTTTTTATCAGAAATTATCAAAAAAAATTTGACATGTACAACATTGTCATTTTTGCTCCTCACTCTATGTACATACATATGAAGTATAGTAAATAATAATAACATTTATACACATTTACATACATCGCTCCCCATACAAAAAAAAAATCGGTACTGTGTTTCTATTGGAATTATAAAATCTATTATATTTTAAGACGTCCACCAAAATATTTCTGAAAATATTAAGATTTACGTGAGCAGGACCGACTTGGAAATACCTCCAAAAATGGAGTTTTTTATGAATAAAAATAGTTTCTTAAAGATTTTTTTTGAAAAAAGGCCCTCAAATGACAAAACGGTTTAAGCTTATAAAGTTAAAAAGTATAAAAAAAATCCCAAAATTTTCATCTTTACACATTCATGTTTCTGGCATGCGGCGGACGATATGTACTTGCCAATTTGTTTTCCGAAAATTATTTAAAAAGTAGACTTCTCGGTTGCTCAGCAAACCGGTTAATAGTTTCTGCAATTATTACTTCACATT
>NW_023465823.1:0-8247 GCF_013731165.1 Rhagoletis pomonella | reverse complement strand
CCCGGACAGCCTTGGTAGCAACCAATTGTATCAAGCATCTTTGCACACTCAGCTACAGCCACGCATGTAAATGTGCTTTCATATGTTGAGTTTGAATCAACACCACAATTCGCTGTGCAAACATATTCTATTTCGGTTTAGATTTTAAACCAAAGTTTCTATATTTGAAACCTAGAAACTAGAATTAAAACATTTTGGTTTGATTTTTAAACCACGAACTTTTTGGGCTAAAATTTAAACCAGAATATATTAAAAATTGCGTAAAACTATTGACTGGTTTAAAAAGTAGACTATAAAAGTTTAAAAAAGGCAGTAGTCCCAGCGCGGTTTAAAAATTAAACCCAAATTTTTAACCGTGTATATATACGTTAGAGTCTAACGCATACTCTACGCCAAACATCTATATGTACATGTATAAGTCCGCCAGAATAAATTTTTTAAATCCCTTTTCAAAGAAACATATCTCGATTTGAAGGATATAACTTCGTCAAATCCAGAAATTTTATCTCCGATAAATAGAGGCCGTGGAACATTTCGCATACGCTTAGAGTCTAACGCATACTCTATGCTATACATCTATATGTATATAAGTCCGCCAGAATAAATTGTTTAAATCCCTTTTCAATAAAACATAGACCGATTTGAAGGATATATTTGAAGGACTGAAAGCTGTGAAGTTCTACTTATTTTGTGCCTTGATTGTTCTTTGTATTTTGCAAAGTTTATTGTGCTAATTTTGAGTAAAAGTTGCTATAAAAAGTGCCTACGAGCATCTTAGTGTGATAATAACCGAAGCTAAGTGAAAGATTTGTGATTTTTGTGGTTTTTATTAAATTTAATTAAATTTCACTAGCTTACATCTAATCTTGCCGAGTCATTTGTTGTTATCATTGTTGTTGTTATTCCTTTGTAGTTAACTGAGATCGTTTCTATTTTTGCACATTTCTTTTTGCTTTTTTTGTTTACTTCGTTTAGTATCTCTTGTCACAACTGTTTGCGCTGCGTTTATTAAGTGTCATAATACAGTGATACTCAAACTGTTCGCTACATATATTTTTAAGCTAAATACATCAGTGTTGTGTTAACTTATTTTGCTTGTCTTTTTATTAACATACGTGTTATTAAATCTTTCAATATGAAGTGTGATCTTGATAACTGCCAAATTAAAAGCGAATCTGAACGCTACTTATCGTGCTGGCTCTGTGATGGTATTTGCCATCTAAAATGTGCTGGTTTGACAGGAAGAATTCTGGACGCTATTAATGATGGCAAAGGTCTTCGCTGGTCTTGCTTAAAGTGCAGGTCAACCGAAGTTGATCTCTTTAAGTTGTTTAGGCAAACCAGAAATGGGTTTTCTGAGGTAGGGAGAGAGTTGTCGGTACTGACCGAAAATTTAAACATTATGAAAATGTATTTAAATCTTTTAAATGCTTAGATACCGTACAATCTATGAAGGACATTCATGTGTCAAAACGTAAGAGTCTTCATAGTCCGCCTAATGAAAGGACCGTTCCACGTCAGAACAATCTTCCGAATGACTTAATTAATCTTTCTTCTCCATGTCCACAGACAACGGAGTTATCTTCCTCAAAAGAACATATATCAAAGTCTGCTTCTAATAGTAACGACCCTGCAGTATCTTCTCCGCCATCTAATCTTCCAACGCTTACTCTACCCTCAATTAGTAACTCAGTTACTCAACCCCGTCCGCCGGTAATCGAGTCTGATTCTAGGAGACTGGTTGTGGTTCCCCCAAAGAAGTCTATATTTGTATCTAGATTTTCGAGGGATACTTCCGAGGACGATATAAAGTTTTACATCTCGTCCAAAGTTAAAACTATCAACTTAAGTATCAGAAAATTTAATTTTAAATATGGAAGAAATATTTCTTCATTTAAAATAGACGTAAATTTTGAAAATTTTGACATGCTGCTTAGTAGTTCTTTTTGGCCCTCCGCAGCTTTCGTTCGTGAATTTGAGTATAGGCCCAACAAAAATAATAATTTAGCAAATATTCCCCGTCAGAATACAAAACCAAAAAACTGATTACTAAATCTGCTTTAAGTATTTATTATCAAAACGTAAGAGGCATAAATACTAAGTTAACGAATTTATATCTTAATGGCCTTGAATGCAATTATAATATAATTTCTTTGACTGAAACTTGGCTCAAACCTCACACTTTTAATTCAGAGATTCTTTCAAATAATTATCATATCTACAGAAAAGATCGGGAGGACAGAGTCGGCGGTGGCGTACTCTTTGCCGTAGACTCTTCAATACCATCTGAAGAAGTTAGTCTTCCACACATTGAATCTGCAGAATTCAAATGCATTCGGGTTCAGGTTGGAAGGGGGTTTACTTACTTAGCTCTATGCTATATTCCTCCCCGATCTGACTTATCAGTGTATTCACAACATGTATCTTTACTGAAATCAATTAATTCAATGATTAAACCCTCTGATTCATTGATTGTGTTGGGTGACTTTAATTTACCAAATGTATCATGGAACATCATTGACAATGATATTGTAGCTTTCTCGTCTAGCGCGTGCAACAACGTATTTTTAGAGGAGATGGCAGAACTCTGCCTGAATCAAGTTAATGTACTTCGCAATAAGTTTGGCAAAGTATTAGATCTTGTTTATGTTGATGATGCATCTAAGTCGGCTGTAAATAAATGTGACCCACTAGTTTTGCCCGAAGATGTCTACCACCCTGCTATTGAGATATCTTACGAAATTATAAATGATGGTCAAAATTGCGATGTCCTAACATACGAACCAAATATTCGCTTGATTTTTCGAAAGCCAACTTTAAAAAACTGAATAAAGAATTGTCTAAATTGTCGTGGCCTATATACAAAGAAAAAGTTGAGCAATGCGCTGCACATTTTAATTGTACTGTACATAGATTATTTGAAAAGTATGTGCCTCAACGCATGTGTGTTCCTGAAGAACAAACACAGTTATGGTTCACTAAAGAACTGAGAAACTTGAAAAACAGAAAGTCACGTTATTTTAGATTACACAAAAAAACCGGCTTACACTCATACTATGTAAAATACTCACTTTTGCGTCACAAGTTCTTTGAATTAAACAAAAAGTGTTGTAAAGATTACTTGTGTAAAATCAAACGACGTATAATATATAACCCCAAATCATTTTATGATTTCGTAAACTCCAAGCGAAATGTACGGGGGTTTCCTTCCGCCATGAAGTATCAAAATACCGTCTCTGGTGATAATCAAACAATTTCTAACATGTTCGCTCAGTTTTTTAAATCCAATTATTCCACTACTCCCAAGCATACTTTGACTATCCTTTTAAACTAAGTCCAATTAACTCAATACATAACCCTATAATATCTCCCGATGATGTTTTAGTTTACCTGAAGTCCTTAAAGCAGTCTTTTAGTTATGGTCCTGACCAGATCCCCACTTGTTTTCTTAGAAATTGTGCTGATTATCTCTATGAGCCGTTAACAGCCTTATTTAATTTGTCTCTTAAAGAGGGCGTTTTTCCAACTGCATGGAAGGAATCGTTCATAACCCCCTTACATAAAAGCGGTAGCAGGTCTTCAGTGGAGAACTACCGGGGCATAGCTAAGCCTTCTGCAATTCCTAAATTATTTGAAGCAATTATAACAAATCGGTTGACGCATTCTATCACTTCAAGCATTTCATACAGTCAACATGGATTTTGCAAGGGCAAATCAACTTCTACAAAATTACTTGAATTAACATCCTATATCTCAAAAGCATTTAGTGAGAGCAAAACTGTTGATGTTATATATACTGATTTCAGTAAAGCATTTGACAAAGTGTGCCACTCGTTGCTCATCTATAAACTTGATCTTCTTGGTCTTCCACCTAATTTTCTACGTTGGATCTCTTCATACCTCTATGATAGATCACAAAGGGTATTGTTTAAAAATACTATCTCTGACGTCATTGATGTTACTTCAGGAGTCCCTCAGGGTAGCCACCTAGGCCCGATTCTGTTCTTGCTTTTTATAAACGATATTTCTACAGATATAAAATTCTCCAAAATTTTAATGTATGCAGATGATGTAAAACTTTATAAATCGTACGTTTCAATTGAAGAAAGGTCTTTGCTACAATCAGACTTAAACAGCATGGCTTACTGGTGTAAAGTAAATATTATGCCTCTAAATCTTAAGAAATGTAAAGTAATGTGCTTCTCGCGAAGAGCTGTTCTGCCAGTTTCTTATATAATAGGTAACCATAACCTGGAACAGGTATACAATTTTGTGGACCTTGGTATCACAATGGATCCTAAGCTTAATTTTAATCTTCACATTAATGGGACCGTCAACAAGGCTAAAGGTGTACTTGCATTTGTGAAACGATGGTCAAAAGAATTTAGTGACCCTTATATCACTAAAACCCTGTTTACAACATTAGTTAGGCCGATTCTGGAATACGGCTCGGTGGTTTGGAATCCAAGGTATCAAATTTACTCAGACAAGATAGAACCAATTCAAAAACAATTCCTACTTTTTGCTTTAAGAAATTTCCGATGGGATTCTCAATATAGTCTTCCACCTTATACGAGTCGCTTAAAACTTATTAACCTTCCTACACTTGCCAGTCGCAGGGAAATGCTTGGTATAATTTTTATGGTTAAATTACTGACAGGCTCAATTTCAAGTCCGTCTCTTCTGGCTGATGTAAGCTTTAATGTTCCCTCACGCGTATCAAGACACTTTTGTCCCATATTTCTGAAAGCTTGTAAAACCAATTTTGAATTGCATGACCCACTCCGTTGCTTATGCCAGGATTTTAACTCTCATTCCAGCACGTTTGATATATCAGATCCGCTTTTCAGCATTAAGAAAGCGATACTCTCCTCTCTCAATAAGTGAATTATTAACATAAATACATAAAATCAGCTGATGAATTTAGTTCTGTAGCTGAACAGTTTTAGATCTCGACACTTAACAAACTCCTGCCTATCGTGACTCGGCACCAAAAAAATTTAAAATATTGGTTCCGTACGTCATGCGGACTGCGCCCCTCGTGCGGATGGGCGGGAATGGAGGGTAAAAACCGTTGGGATATTATTAAAAGATATAATTTATACAATGCAATTGAATAAGAAGCATACGACGATGACGATAAGTCGACAGTCGGATAAACAAAACATATAAAATTCAGACCCTTTGATATTTTTTTTTTATTCTTTTAGCCATTTCGCTCATGAGAACTCGTTTAGTATTAGCTCCCTATACTTAAGACATCTCTCCAGGTAATTATAAAGCGCATGATAGTCGGTACCACTTAATATGCTTACGACTTTAGCCATATGGAGAACACTTTCACCAAAATATTTGCGACGAATATTTCTATACATTGGGCAGGTACCAATGACATGGAACATGTTCTCCGATTCGCATAGATTGCAGATCGTACAGGTATCTGAAATTACCTTTTTGTACTCTCTTGCGTTTAAATTGAGTAGGCCACCTCTTGCACAAAAAAATTAGACTTATAGCATGAGCGCTATACTGGTCATTAAAATACATCGTATCTGCGGGGACCAAACTCGGGTAAAGGTCATGTGACGTGGTCTTTTGAGCAAACTCACGATAGCCGCAGAATTCCCTCTATACTAAATTGCTTAGAAGCAACGGTATATACGTCGCAACGGAGTCAGGAGAAAAGTCACTAAGAGGATTCATATTTATCGTATCAGCGATATGATGCCATTTCTTTACCCAATATGTATTCAAACGAATGGATTCTTCCGCAAGAATACGAGAAAGCCTGTTAGGTGGTAGCTTTAGGCAACGCAAAATGAAATACATATGCAACCGTAACGTGTGGACATATTGAGGTAGTAACTTTGTTTCTAGATGTAGCATGTAGATCGGTGTGTTGGAGGGCAAAAAAATAACCTTTTTTATGAAAAAACGCAGGATTTTTTACACAGATTCATATTTTTCTACGCCCCACACTTGAGCTCCGTAGAACATTATCGATCTGGAGCAGGTATCAAACATTTTTAGCTTCTTAGTGATACAAATCCTTGGGTTATTTACATACTTTAACCAGGCAGCATTAGTAGCAGTTTTTGAATCAACAAGCTTTAATTCCAGGTGTTTGTTATAAGACAATTTGTAGTTAAGAAGAACGCCGAAGTATTTAAATTCATTAACTATCTCTATTGGGTCATTACCGAGCGTCCAGCTATAACCAGAAGGACTCCTACTACATTCTCTGAATACCATAATTTTGGACTTGGCCAGGTTTATTTTTAGACCTCATTGTTCACTATATTCGCGTATAGCGTCTATCATATTTTGAAGATCGTTAGGAGAGTCTGCAAATAATACCAAGTCATCTGCGTACATTAGTACTTTTATGATCGTATCTGCTATTTTTAATCCACGAAGCAAATAATCGGATAGATCGTTAAGGTACAGTGAGAATAAAACTGGGCTGAGGAGACACCCCTGCCTAACGCCTTGGTTAACGAGAAAAGACGTAGAGAGTTCGCCTTTGAGCCAGATTTGGTTCGACGTATCTTCGTACAATAGACGCAATACATTAAGCATATGGCTCGAGAGGCCAAAGGTAGATAACTTATACAAAAGCAAATTTCGAGGGATAGTGTCGAAAGCGCACGAGAAGTCGATAAAAAAGCAAACGTTTTCTTTTTAGCTTTAAAATTTAAATGTACAATACTGGATATATTGAAAATGTTATCCACTGTAGAGTATCCTTTACGAAAACCCGCTTGAAAATCATTGATAATATTGTTGCAGTCTATCCAGACGTTCAGACGGGACAGTATTATTCCTGTAAAGATCATATAAAGAGTATCAAGCAAGGAGAGACCTATATAATTGGACACAACACTCGGATTCTCTTTTTTGAATAAAGTGATAATGACCGATTTGCGAAACGAGGGCGGGATCTCCTTCTTAAGAAATATTATGTTGAAAACCGAGAGAACCTGATCTAAAAAGCTTTTCGGAGCGAATTTATGAAATTCGTAACTTATACGGTCTAACCCAGGGGCCTTATTGTTTTTGGCATTCTTGAGCGCGAAGAGTAACTCGCGCATTTCGAAAGGGGCATCCATGAACGGGTCGATGATAGATGGCATTGCCCACTTAATTGACATCTCTCCACTTTGTCGAAATAGGAGCGTCTTGAAATGTTCATAAAAGTTCGATAATGAACAACCAGTATTGACCCTAGGTGCGGACTGTTTAATAGTGTTAGCTAGTCGCCACCAGTCACTGCTATTTTTAACAGAGTTTAAACGATCAATTTGGCTACACTGCCAGTCTAATTTTTTCTGATTGCACAGCTGAAAATAGCTCGCGCGGCAAGCGACGTATTTTATTCTATCATCCTCAATATTATCTTTTCTAAAGCGCCTTAGGTAGTGTATCATTTTACTACGTGCATTATGACATTGACAGTCGAACCATTCATTTTTGTGGGTAAATAATTTGTTCCTTGTTTGTGTATTTGCCGCACGCTTGATTGTATCAGTCAGGGCTTCGACAATGGCAGAAATTGTACTCCCAGCATTGTAAAGACCGCTGCTACATGCTTCATCGAGATTTCTGGCATATGCGTTCATTTTATTGGGGTTCCATCTTAGTTTTTGTGGGAAGCTACATTCAGTTGGTGAAACGACAGTTGAACGTCCAACTAGCTCTAGGACTAGAGGCATGTGGTCGGAAAACGTTTTTGAGCCAATATAAAAGTTTTTTACCAGAGATAAAACATCGAAAGAACAGATATTATAGTCAATTACTGTGCTGCCTGCAGCGCCACAAAAAGTTAGCTCTCCAGCTGCGTCACCCGAAATTCTACCATTTAATATAACGCCTCCAATATTATCTATCAGATTGAGCAGTTTTTTACCCTTTTGGTCTAGCATAAGGTCCTTCGAGCACCGATTTACGCAAAACTGAGGTACACCATGTGTAAGGTGCTCATCTAAGGTCTGCTCAGTGCCCATACGCCCATTGAGGTCACCCAACACAAAGAAGGAGGTAGGACGTAACTTTAACAAGAACTCTTAAAACTCAGAAAAACTCTTATACCAGCTTATACAATTAAGGTAAATCGGAATAAATACGGAGTTGATGTCGCCCAACAGATAAGCAAACGCACTCATACAGAACAACGAATTTTAAATTAAATACATTTTCAACAGATTTTTTATATCCAAAGAGACATCCACCACTGGCACGGCCAGCTTT
>NW_023465822.1:0-8249 GCF_013731165.1 Rhagoletis pomonella | reverse complement strand
CTTAAATTCGCTCAATAAAATTAAATAAAAACACTTCACTTTTTACTCGTATATATGTATATATATATGTAAGCGCCTAACGGCCACTTTATTATATATATATATGTGTATATAAAAAAATGCTGTAACAAAATGGTATATAAAATGATTAATAGTAGAGGACCTTACTTGTGGATTGCTCGGAGTTCTCTTCCAAAGTGGCAGAGTGTTGGGCGATCGCAGAAGGCGAAACCTAACATCCGAGGCGGGTAACAGGACTCGAGAAAAAGGAACTCGAGTAACGAGTAGCTGTTCCCGCTTAGATCACAGCGACATCTACAAGTGAAATTCTCTACTTCATAAACATACTTAAGGTGAAGGGGGCTAGCGTAAACATGCCGCCCGCCTTGCAGTGTCGCTGCAATAAACTTAACTAGATATTTACAATTCATTTTTTTTTCTATTTCATTTTGCTATTTACAATTCATAAATTCATTAAAAAATTCATTTTTTGGATTTCAGGCCAATTGCTTCTGGTAGTCCACTAATAGATGGTGCCTCCCGAGATCATCCACCCGAACATTGTGTTCTGTGCCGTTGGTCGAGTGGGGGTGGCTGGCATGAGTCCCGGACGCAGGATCATTGCGTATATTTCGGCTCCTAGGACTAGTGATACGGCGCTAGATTTGTAAAAGCCCGGGTCGGCCAGCCGAAAATTGTCGAACTCGTTGGTAATCCTGGCATCCAGCGTGCGAGGGGGGGTTACCCGAGAGAGGCGTGGTTGCACGTCGGCGCAAATATCCAGCCTTTCATGCCACCCTTTGAGCGTGAGCCTGCACACATCTGCATAGCCCTGTGGCAAAACTCGAAGTTGGCGTGCCAGCTGAAGCGATATTGTCGACCTGGGCTGTGCTGGGTCGACGATGGCGCGCACTACTTGCGTCCTCCCTCGGGTCATTACCTTAACCGCTACTGTGGGTGTGAGGACAGATAGCCTAGGAGCGCTACGGGCCGTGCCCGTAATCCGCTCTCGGGCGTCTCTCACACCACGGCGGTGGGGTTGTTGCTGGGATCGCCGTTGGCGTCGGTGTGCGCCTCGGCGCTTCGACCTCGTTGCTGGGGCTCGCTGCACTACCGACCGGACACCCGACAGAGCAGGTCTGAATGCCGGCGGTGCACTAAGCTCGGGATCATCCCCCAATGCTTGTTGGAGGTCTTCTTCATCGGCGTCGATTTCCAGCACCTCACCTTCGTCGCTTGTTTCGGCTAATGGCCGGATGGTGTACGGGCGGAACGGTCGTCGCTGACGGATCTCTGGCTCGACCAATCCCAGTAGCACGTCTTCCTCATCTCGGGGCGCCTCGCCCAGGTGGAGAAGGCTATGGTGCCGGTCTCGGCAATGCTCACATTTTCGGGGCGATGCGCAATTCTTCGCCGTGTGATGCGGCGACAGGCAGTTGGCGCAGTGGCGGTGCACGAGGACAGCACGCAGTCTCTCGGCCGGTTCCATCCTGCGCATCTCGCGACAAAAAGCCAGGCGGTGGTTGCTGCGGCACACTGGGCAGCGGTATTGGCCCTTGTTAGCTTGGGTGTTGCTCTTGGTTGCACGTACCATTTTGCGTTATTGAGTTCTGTAAAGAGAGATACGATTATTATTTTGTTTTGTCAATCTGGCAAAAGTACCAATTTTACAATTGGTCGAGTTATAATTCCGCGTGCCGTTCGTATTTCTACGACTCGTACTCGGCTGTCCTGACCTGAAAAGACCCTAATTACTCTGCCAAGTCGCCATTCATTTGGGGGGAAGGTTATCCTCTTTGACGACGACTAGATCGTCAACTTCGAGGTTTCGTTGGGGGGAGTGCCATTTCACTCTCTTCTGCAATTCCTTCAGGTATTCTGCTTTCCACCTTCTGCACCTTCTGTCTGGTGAATCGCCTTGATCTTTTGCCACCGGTTGACAATAGACATCGGGTTCTCGTTAATTTCGGGTTCAGCGAGTGTCAGTAGCGGGGTGCCAATCAAAAAATGTCCTGGGGTTAAAGGTTCCATTGATTCCGCGTCTTCAGAGATGGGGCTGATTGGTCGTGAATTAAGACAAGATTCGATTCTTGCCAGAAGCGTGGAGAGCTCCTCAATGGTAAAACGCATGTTGTTCGCTACCTTCCTGAAATGCATCTTGAAGCTTTTTACCCCCGCTTCCCAGAGCCCTCCCATGTGAGGTGCTCCTGGAGGTATAAAATGCCACGTAATGCCCTGATGAGCGTATGTCTGAGTTGTGCTGTTGGCCGCTGCAGTGACAAAGAGCTTAAAATCCTGTTGCAATGCCTTATTCGCCCCTACAAAATTGGTTCCATTGTCCGAATACATATTTTGCGGGCAGCCGCGTCTAGACACAAAACGCGCAAAAGCTGCTAAAAATGTGGCGGTGGACAAATCGCTGGTGGCCTCCAAGTGTATTGCCTTTGTCGCAAAACAGACGAAAACGCAGACATAGCCCTTGGTAATACGACAAGCTCGACCCGTAAAACTCCTTATCTCAAAGGGCCCGGTGAAGTCGACTCCAGTGTTGGTGAAGGGTCTGGATACCTCAGTCCGTTCCGGTGGTAACGCTGCCATCAACTGCTCCCGCGCCTTCTTTCTGTAAATAACACAGACCTTACAGTTATGAATTGAATTTTTAATCACGTTTTTCATTCGCACTATCCAGTATTCGGACCGCAAAATTCTCAACATGAGCTGGTTTCTTCCGTGCAAGGAAATCAGATGTGTGAATTTTACGAGCAATCTTGAATACTGGCAGTCGTACGGGAGAATTATTGGATACCGTTCACTGTAAGGTATGTTCGTTAACGCCAGTCGTCCTCCTACCCTCATTACTCCGTTCCTGTCGAGGAAGGGGTTGAGAGCGCGAAGTGAACTTTTCGCGTTGATTGGCGTTGAAGCGATGATGGCCCTGTATTCATCTGCGTAGTGACGCCTCTGTGCAATAAGGATGAGACGACATTTTACCTGCTTTACTTCATCGGAGGTGATTTCGTCTGTCTCGTCACTAGCGGCCAACTTATGCACCGGATGAGTTTTTCTAAAAAATCGGAAAACTCGCGCAATTACTCTCATGGCTCGCGAGAAGTCTGAAAATCGCTCCAGAATGTCCATTTCCTCGGAGATGCCTGCCGCATGAGCCCGTACCGTTTTTTGCTCCAGGTCGGTTTCTAATGGATTTCTATTGGCATGGTGGGGCCAAGTAGATGAATCTTGCTCCAGCCACTTAGGTCCATACCACCACAGAGTGCTTGCGAGTAAATCCTGGGGGGACACGCCTCGGCTGCCAAGATCCGCTGGATTATCAGCAGAGTCCACATGGTTCCACCCTGACACTCCAACCAGCTCATCAATTTTTGCGACTCTGTTAGCTACAAACGTTGTCCATGTACATGCCGGTTTCCTAAGCCACGAGAGTACGATCGTGGAGTCGGTCCATTTGTATATTACTGGCTGCGTGACTTCAAACTGCGGAATAAAAGTATTAATTAGTTCGGCCAGTAATAATGCTCCGCAGAGCTCTAACCGGGGGAGAGACACCGTTTTTACTGGTGCTACTTTTGTTTTACCAACCAGCAAGTTTATGTGGGGCGCATTGTTTGATGCGCGATCGCGTACCCTAATATATAGTGCGGCTGCATATGCCTTTTCAGAGGCATCGCAGAATCCATGGAACTCCACTTCGTCCCATGGCGTAAAATGGGTCCATCGGGGGATTTTTATCTTCTGGATATGCTCATAGTTATCCAGAAAGGTCTCCCAACGTAGCAGTAAATTTCGGGGTAGACTGTCATCCCAGTCTATTTTGGTTAGCCAGATCTCCTGCATGAAGATCTTTGCCACCACTACAATTGGTCCGAGCCATCCAGCTGGATCGAACAATTTTGCTACGCAGGATAAAACCTCTCGCTTGGTATACTCCTGCTTCCGGGGGATCGGCTGTACTGTGAAGTGAAACATGTCATGTACCGCGTTCCAACGGATTCCCAACATTTTTGTCTCACTCATGTCGTCAAGCTCCAGGAAATTCTCCTTGTATATGTGCGCCTTGGGTAGTCCTGCCAAAATCTTCTTACAATTCGAAGTCCACTTTCTTAGTGGGAAGCTGGCGGTGTTAAGAGCTTCAATTACCTCATCTCTCATTTGTATTGCAGTTGTGCAATCGTGGGCTCCAGCTAGGACGTCATCGACATACATATACTGCTTCAAAATCTTTGCTGCCAGTGGAAATCTCGTTTTCACATCATCTGCGAGCTGGTGTAGCGTCCTTATTGCCAAATATGGAGCGCAGTTTACTCCAAACGTCACGGTCTTAAGTTCGTAATCCTTAATTTCTTCGTCCGGGGATTCTCTGAAAAGAATTCTTTGAAATGGGGTATGCTCCTGATGGAGCATAATTTGCCTATACATCTTCTCGATGTCTGCATTAAATACGTATTTGAATAAGCGCCACTTTAAAAGTAAGCAAACCAAATCCGCTTGCAGAATAGGCCCGGGGTATAATATGTCATTTAAGCTGACTCCATTTGACGTGGGACAAGACGCGTTAAACACCACTCGCACCTTCGTTGTTATGCTGTCCGGTTTCACGACGGCGTGATGTGGTAAGTAGTATGGCCTGTGTGCTGGTTGTTGCGCTGTTTTCCTCACGGGGCACATATGGTTGAGCTCGATGTACTCCTTCAGAACCCGGTCGTATTCCGTTTTCAACTCCGGTTTCCTGATATAACCGGCCTCGCTGCGCAAGAATTGCCGTGCTGCTCCAGTCCTTGAAAGGCCGAGGTTAATTTCGTCTGGGAATTCCCGACGAAAAGGTAGAGCCACCACATACCGTCCTTGCTCATTCCTCGTGGTCGTCTTAGCGTACAACTCCTCACAAAACGCATCTTCGGGGGTAATTTTCCTTTTGGTGGAAACTTCTTCTAACTCCCAAAACCGAGTTAGCTGGGGGGTTGGAGTTTCTGCGCCGTAAGACACAGAAGTAGTGAAACTCCTCGTGGTCGTTGGTGGTATTGGTCCCGTCAAAATCCAGCCGAACACCGTTTCCTGCGCTACGAGTGACCCCAGAACATTCCTTTGGACCTTGTCCCTTATGACTGCTGGGTAAACATCCGCTCCAAGAATTAGGTCCACTTGCTGACTCCTGTAAAAATTGACATCGGCTAGCCGTAAGGGGGGCAGTGAATCAAGATGCCCTTGATCCACTGTAAACTTCGGGAGGTTTCCTGTTAATTGGGGTAGAACCAGACCTCTTGCCTCGATTCTAAACTGGGGGTTTATAGGAGAACCTATAGCCAGATGCGCGACTTTTCGCACATTTGCCGATACCGTGGCATTTATGCCCGATACCTGCGTATCAACCGCACGCGTTGGCAGCCTGATGAGTCTCTGTAGTCGCTCCGTGATGAAAGTTCCCTCTGATCCAGAATCCAGTAGGGCTCTGGCCTCATAGTTAACTCCTGAGTGGCAGATGTTCACCATAGCAGTACCTAAAAGAATGTTCCGGTTGCTCGCCGCAAAAAGCGCCTGCACATTGCTGGTGCCTGCGGGGGGTTGCTCAGATCGTGAGTCCTTGTTCCTCGGGGGGGGTCGCTGTTGCGAAGAGTTGGCCTTCTGTGGAGCTAAAGTTCGATGTAATAGTGAATGATGCCTCTGGTGACAGCTCCAACAATTAAACGGACTCTTGCAATCCTTCGCGATGTGTGAATGCGCTAGGCAGTTCATACACAAATTGTGTTTTCTGACTAAGTTGAGGCGATCCTCAACTTTCATTGCCAGAAATTTGGGGCAGCCCTTTAGAGCATGAGATTGTTCGGGGCATAATCTGCATGCGGGCTGCGAAAACTGACCGTGGTGTGCCGATACCTTCCTTTCGTACGTCGCTGCGGGTTGGCGATTAGGTACAGGCTTTACTGCGCGTGCACTTCGGATATCGGACACCGTTTCTAACGTCTGGAACCGACTTGTGAGAAAGCTGTCTAATTCCTCCCACTTTGGAATTTCCGCCTTTCTCACAATGCCTTGTTCCCACAACGCCAGCGTGGTATCCGGTAACCGACTCGATACTAAGAACACAAAGATCGCATCCCAGTTCTCAATATCAATCCCGTACATTTCTAAAACGGATATACAATTATTAACTGCCCGCTGTAAATTTTTAATTTCCGTCCCGCGTTCACTCGTTACCGATGGTAGGTTAAAGAGCGTTTTTAATTGGCTATTAACCATTATCCTCTTATTTTCATAGCGGTCGGATAAATTTTGCCAAGCAGTCGCGAAACCGTCGTTAGTCAAAGGCGATTTTTTTACGATATCTTTCGCTTCACCACGGGTCTTTTGATTCAAGTGGTACAATTTCTCTACCGGGGTCAAACGCGAATTGTTAATATAAATTGCCGTAAACAAATCGCGGAAAGATGGCCACGACATGTAATCACCGTAAAAAATTTCTGTGTCACATGGAGGTAAATGGATACTCGAGCGGGCTGGGGGTTCAATCTCGCGATTTACCGGATTAACTGTCGAACTACTTTGCTGCGTGAACGTCAGGTTATGAGCCGTCTCTCCCATCAATGCGCCGCACGTCAAGTATGCTGAGTAGCAATCCTGATATCTGCACTTCGCCAGCCGAAGTGCAGCCTGACCGGTTTCGTCGTCCGACACCTTTTTCGAATAGTCATCGAACGCATCCTTCACCTTGACCCAGAGCGCCTTCAGTTCCTCCTTTTGGATCTCCAGTGAAAAAATGGAATGGCTGCTACACGGCATGTTGTTGAAGCCCGCTTCGAATTCCAACAATGCATCACACGCCCGCGAAAAATCATTAACATTGGCCATCTTTCGAATATTAATTTAATTAACACGAAAAATTTAAAAACAAACGTCAATTGTACTACTGAACCTCGAGGTAAATTACTATTTTCGCGAATTATCGACAACGACGTCAAAAAAAAAAATTGATAAAACAACGTACTATCAATTAATTTAATTAAAGCGAGAAATTTAAACAAACGTAAATTGTACGACTGAACCTTGGGGGTATTTACAATTTATACGAGTTATAAACAACGACGACAAAAAAAATACTACCGCAATAAAAAAAGTCGTGGAAAAGGTGTATAGAAAAATAACTTTCTTTAATATATTTAACCTTCAGTTAATATATATACAAACTATATTCAATTTAAATTTTATTTATTATGTCAAGCAAAAAAAAAACTTTATTATGGCTCGCAAAATTCCACGGGTTATTTGTACTAAGCTTATATCAAAAGAGTTTTCTCTCAGTGTACCGCACAACCTGAGGGATTCTTTGGTGAACAAAAATTTATATAATGTGGTCCGTATACGGGCCTTCTGCCTCAACCACTTTCCCTCAATACTTAAAAAATCACGCCAAACACTTCAAAGGTGGCGCGGTATAAAACGTAAAACTGTAGAAAAACTCAGAAAAAATTTGTAGGAAGTCTTTATTTAATTTATACAACAACAAAGAAGCTAAACAAAATTCAATAATTGAGGTTGTCGAAACTTAATTTGATTTTTGCTCAAAACACAAAACAAAAACACTTTTTTGTAACGGACGCTGAGTCCCGCAATTCGTGGCACAATTTCACTTTCTTTCTTTCCCCTTTTTTTTTTTTTTTTATATATATATATAAACACAACGGTGTGTGGATACGGTAACCCAAAGGAATTTCCGCTATTCCTCCACCACTTTACCGCTCGAATTTCGCGAAAAGGAACGGATACCCCGATACCGTTTAAATTTAGAAACTGTATACGTATTAAAAAAAATATATATGTATATATATACTTATATATGGAAGGGGTGGCTCTGGGACTCACGCACGACCTATTGCAATTTTCGCACCCCTTTCCCAGTCGTTTTTCGCGAATAGACGTGGCAAATTGAAAGGCTTACCTTATCTTACAGCTTACTCTGTTGCCACTAATGGGGCTGTGCTCCCGCGATGGGCCACTTGGTGGGGGCCTTGCTGTTTAATTTGCTCCCGCGGTGGGCCACTTGGTGGGGGCCTTAGTTTGGCGATGTTGCTCCCGCGGTGGGCCACTGGTGGGGGCCTTGCGTTTAATTTGCTCCCGCGGTGGGCCACTTGGTGGGGGCCTTGCTGGTGCGAACTTTCTATCGCGGTGGACCACTTGGTGGGGGCCTTTAAATTGCGTGTTGCTCCCGCGGTGGACCACTGGTGGGGGCCTTGCTGGTG
>NW_023465821.1:0-8251 GCF_013731165.1 Rhagoletis pomonella | reverse complement strand
TTTTTTGTATGTTCAAGTGATGAGTATATGTGTTTAGGTAGTACTCAAAAACATTGCCCAAATAGTTTGGTTTTGACACCAGTTATTTTCTTACCATACTCAACCCCCCTCCCCCTTAAAATGAGCTACATAATAAAATAAGTATGGTCACATGTACATAAATGGTTTCTTCTAGCGATTAATTATGGTATTATTAAATTCCTAAATTAAAAACAGAAAAATATTTACTACATGTCTCGCAGAAATGTCTTGAACAGAGATTCCTAAAGCAGGTAGACTTCATAAAACACTTCATTTTCACTTGGGGTTTCAGTATTTCCAAATTCTCCACCTATTATTTATATTCAGAATACAAATGCTGCTTTGTGACACATTTACCAAAAATCGCTGGTAACTTCCGGAAAAGAATACGAATATTTATGAAACTAATTTGTTAAAAGGAATGTTCAAAGCTCTATTCACTTTGAGTAAAAAAATTTCGAAATTTCAGGCCGTAAGTTCTCTCAAGGATTTGCCTTTTTGCGAAAGCTGCTCATCAATGGTCTTTGCGCATCGGCACTAGTGTATTTGTAACATAGCCACGGCTACGCTACAGGAGATGAAATGTAATCCAAATTGAAGCTGCTATTTTTTTTTGCTATCACATACTTCCATTTTCACTATTTATCACCATTAAAATGGATTATTTATCACCAAAAAATGTTAGAGATATTTTTGGAGATAGCTAAAAATTCGGAAAAATGTTAGCAATCCTATTTTTGCACTTTAGCGATAGCGAAAGTTAGAATCCGGCTGATGGTCGACACAGTTGGCTTTTTGATTTCGAAAAGAGAAGAACGAAAAGCTATGTTTTAAGATGTAAATATTTAAGCATCCTCTCCAAATTGTTTCCCATAATTTTCATATTTATTTGATAAATAATTGCAAAAAAACGCGTTTTTTCTTCTAAGAGTTTCATGGAACTTTCGCAAATATCAGCAGCACCAAATTTTTTTTTTTCAGCATGGTTGACAACCGAAGAAGGCTTTTCTTTTTTCGAACATCCAATCAGCCAAACTTCAAACAACTTGCCTTTTGTGATAGCATGATAGGCCAGAAAAAAACCGCTTTTCTTGAAAACGGCTTAAAACGGCGCGTTAAGTAGAATAAATTCAACTCATTAAATCTTAATTTATCCATTTCCGATTCCACTTTGTTTGTCGAAAGTTAACAAAATTGTAAAAGCTTACATAAAATCATAAATGGAAGTAAATCAGAAAATTGTTGAGGTTACGCAAATAAGTCAGTTTTTTGCAAACAAGTGATAAAAAGTCACTTTTTGAAATTGGGACATAGGTTCTCACTTAGATATAGTTTTGTTTCCCATTTAAAATTTTCCTTTAGTTATTCGAACTTTGCAAAAACAATGCACTTGAAATTTACAAAATAAACCGGTTACGCAAACAACGTATCAATAACGTTTTGAAAGTGTAACTTTGGTTTATTGCTGTATAACGGTGTTTTTTTATTTTACAAAAACTAAGTGAAGTTTCTGTTATTTTGGAGTATTCCCTACAGAACGGCAACAAAAAATAATGTAAAACTGCCTTTACGAAATTGGACTTTCTCACTGCCAAATGAATCATTTGACCTAATGTGCGATGGTGAAAAAATATTGGTGGATATCATGAACGCTAAAGATAATCCAGCAATAAACCCTATAAAATGTGAGATTGTTGCTCGTTGTACATATTTTTAATATCGGGTGATAGTCGGGTGAAGAAGATTTCCAAAAAGAGATATCCGAAGAAGACAGCGTTTCTAATTCGCCTAAGGATTTCACGTAAGCGGTCCTATCTTCAATCATCTGAAGCGAAAATACCGGAAAAGGTTCGTTGACATTAGTCGCTTGCATAGATACCTCTGCCTTGATCCTTTCCATATAAAGATATTTTAAAGATTCTAGAAAGGTTGGAAACTGATGAAACGAGAGGGTTGTCCAATGTGCTTCTACAAAGGATTGTCCTATTGCGTCAATTACAAGTGTTCGCAAGAAAAGAAGAGCTCATGGAAGAACAGCTCAAGGTAGCAAAAGCTTCGCACGCAGAAATTCGCTAAGGGACATTTTGTCCTGCAACCTTTAACTTTAAAGCACACCTTATATGTATAATAAGTAAAATAGTCAAAGTTCGGGCGGAGCCGAACATTAAATACCCGGCGCAAGTATTAAATATATGTTTTTTTCACCTTTCCGAAAGCTACCGCTAGATGGTAAGACAGGGTGTATCAATTTTGAGTAAATTAGCTTCCTTAAATTTCGAAATATTCCAGTTTCAAGCATTTCTGAAATTTGCCGTTATATGAAAAGCGGCCGTAATTTTAGTCCGATTTCTATAATTTTCAAAGTTTTGCTTTTATGTGGCAAGCACAATAAAAATACCGAGTTTGGTACAAATTGGTAGAACGGTTACCGAGATACATATATATGATCATAAGTGGGCGGTGCCACGCCCATTTTCCCAAATTTTATCACAAACGTATTTCTTGGCTAAGAGTTGTTGCAAGCACCAATTTTGAATAAATTAGCTTTAATATTTAGGTACTGATTTATCGAAGATTTTGTATTTCTCTAAATTACCGTTATATGGGATGTGGGCGTGGTTATTGTCCGATTTTAAAAATTTTTGGCCATTTGGTATGTTGTGCGAAGGCCAACAACTGTGCCAGGATTTGGAAGAAATTGGTGTAGCGGTTACCAAGATATAAACATGTAACCATAAGTGGGCGTGGCTACGCCCATTTTCCGAAAATTTATAATATTCTTATTTTTCGTCTTAAACTTATTGTAAATATCAATTTTGAGTGAATAATCTCCAGTAGTTACTAAAATATCGCAGTTTTCGTATTTCTGAAAATTACCGTTATATGGGAAGTGGGCGTGGTTACAGTCCGATTTCGCCCATTTTCAATACCAACCTACCTTGAATAAATGGAAACCTACATACAATTTTTGCTCGAGTTATCGTGTACACGGACGGACAGACAGACATGGCTTAATCGATTTCTCTTTTCATTCTGATCATTTATGTATACATTTGTCTATATCTATCTCGATTCGTTTTGGCTGTTACAAACAACCGTTATATGAACAAAATTAATATACCCTTGCGCACAAGTGCGCTCGGGTATAATAAAGATGTTGTGTTCGTATGTCACGGTCGTCAAAACTCGAGAACGGCTGAACCGATTTGAATAATTTTTTTTTTGTATTGTTCGGTATAATACCAGAACCAATGAAATCGCAAAAAATTGGAGGGTTGCCACCTATTTAAAATTTTTTAAACCGAAATATATTGATAAAATTAACAAGTTATTACAATATGGGTATTAGGTTAAAGAGGTTTAAGAAAGTTAACTGCTGGAAATATCTTTGACGAGGGTTGCCACCTATTTGAAATTTTTAACTCAGTTATATTAATAAAAGAAATATTGCAATGTGGGTGTCAACCTAAAGACTTTTAAGAAGGCTTACAGCCGAAAATATGTTTGAGGAGGGTTGCCACCTGGTTGAAAATTTAACTCAATTTAAAGATAAGATAAATTACCTATTACAATATAGGTATCAAATTAAAGAGGTTTAAGAAAGATGACGGTTAGAAATATTTTTGGGGAGGGTTGCCACCTGTTTGTCACATTTATAAAATAAATGAAACATCGCCATGTGGGTGTCAAACTAAAGAGTTTTAAGAAGGCTTACAGCCGAAAATATGTTTTAGGAGGGTTGCCACCTGTTTGAAAATTTAAAATTAAAGAGGTTTAAGAATGATAACTGTTAGAAATATTTTTGACGAGCGTTGCCACCTACTTGAAATCAGTCAAATTGAAAAAATAAATGAAATAATGCCATGTGGGTGTCAAACTAACGAATTTTAAGAAGGCTTGCAGCCGAAAATATGTTTGAGGTGGGTTGTCACCTGTTTGAAAATTTAACTAAATTACATTGATAAAATAACTGATATATTACAATATGGGTATCAAATTAAAGAGGTTTAAGAAACACAACTGCTAAAAATATTTTTTAGGGGGTTGCCACCTATTTAAAAATTGTAGCTTAGTTAAATTTATCAAGTAAATGAAATATTGCCCCGTGGGTGTCAAACTAAAGAGTTTTAAGAAGGCTACAGCTGAAAATACATTTGAGGAATTTAACTCCATTTAACAAAATTTAATTGACATATTACAATATAGGTATCAAATTAAAGGTGTTTAAGAAAGATGATTGTTGGAAATATTTTCGGGGAGGTTTGCCACATATTATAAAATTTTAAAATAAAATAAATGGAATATTGCAATGTGTGTTTCAAACTAAAGATTTTTACGAAGGCTTACGGTCGAAAATGTTTTTGAAGAGGGTTGCGACCTTTTTGAACATGTAACTCATTTAAACCGATAAAATAAATTAAAAATTACAATATTGGTACCAAACGAAAGGTATTTGAGAAATTTTGTTTTGGAATTATTTTAAATAGGATTATAACCTATCTAAAAGTAAAGACTGAAAATATTGAATTTTTATGAAATATTACATAATTGGTACCAAACTAAATGTGTTTGGGAAAGGTTTACTAGAAATTTTTTTAATGTTTTCACCTATCCAAAGGCCAAACAATTTAAATGAAGAAAGAATTAAAAACATAGTTATTATCAAACGACGTGATCATATTATCAACGAAATCTATATATATAAAAATGTTGTGTTCGTATGTCACGGTCGTCAAAACTCGAGAACGGCTGAACCGATTTGAAACATTTTTATTTTATATTGTTTGGTATAATACCAGAACCAATGGTATAGCAAAAAACTGGAGGGGTGCCACCTGTTTGAAATTTTTTAAACCCAATTATATTAATTAAATTAAAATAAGTTAATTATTACTATATGGGTATCAAACTAAAGAGGTTTAAGAAAGATAACTGTTGGAAATATTTTTGAGGAGGGTTATCCCCTATTTTAAAATTTTGGCTCAGTTAAATTGATAAAGAAAATGAAATATTGCTAGGTGGGTATCAAACTAAAGAGTTTTGAGAAGGCTTACAGTAAAAATATTTTTGAGGAGGGCTGCCACCTCTTTGAAAACTAAACTAAATTACATTGATAAAATAAATGAAATAGTACAATATGGGTATTAAATTAAAGAAGTTTAAGAAAGATAACTGTTGGAAATATTTTTGAGGAGGGTTGCCACCTATTTTGAAATTTGAACTCAGTTAAATTGATTAAACAAATGAAATATTGCAATGAGGGTATAAAACTAAAGAGTTTATAAAATATCTACAGTAGAAAATATGTTTGAGGGGGGTTGCCACCTGTTTGAAAATTGAACTCAATTAAATTGGTAAAATAAATAAAATGTTACAATATCGGTAACAAACTAAAGGCATTTGAGAAATCTTGATTTAGAAATCTATATCTATATATACAAAGATATTTAAAAAGGCTTACAGCAGAAAATATCTTTGAGGTATAATATGGGTGCCAAACGAAAGGTATTTGAAAAATGTTGATTTGGAAATATTTTTAATAGGATTATCACCTATCTAAAAGTAAAGACTGAAAATATTGAAATTAAATGAAATATTACAAAACTGGTTCCAAATGAAAAGTATTTGGGAAAGCTTTACGAGGGAATTTTTTTAAATCTTTCCACTTATCCAAAATCCGAACATTGTAAATAAATATAGAATTTACAACATCTTATCAAACGAAGTGATCATATTATCAACGAAGAGCTGGTACACAAATTACTTAATGTAAAAAATTAATAAACAAGTAATTTTTAAGCAAAGAACACAACCGAAATCAATTCTCATAAAAAATTTAATAGTACCGTTAATTTTTTCATGATCCAATGATCGGATCTAAACCAAATTAGTATGGGATCACCTGGAAATCAGTTGACGTGGTCCAAAGTTATGCGGTAACAAACATAAAAAATAATAATCCGACGAATTGATAACCTTCTCCTTTTTTTGAAGTCAGCTAAAAACTACCGAAACAAATAACAATATGATAAAAGAGTAACGAAAATAAAAAACTATCGCATGAAAGCTGTTTAAAAAATACTTAATGAAAACTTAAAACTGTTGACAACATTCCCTAGCATTATAAATCAGTTAACTTTTAATCGTAAATTGTATCGTTTGTTGCGAGTAAAAAAAATTTGAACAACTTGAGATAATATTATTATGATTATGATTATCATTACTATTGTGAACTCCTATTCCCGATCAAAGATTCCCAAAATTAAAGCGAAAGCAGGAGGGCATTTACGATCGCATGATGCAAATGTTAAGATAATAAGAGCTGCAGAACCAAACCATGCAGGAACATTTTTTTTACAACGGCGTGGAATTTCTGGCGTTTGCCGATGGCATCGACATCATCGGTAACAAAAATCGCGAAGTCTCTTCTGCCTTTTCCAAACTGGATAAGGAAGTAAAGCGAATGCGCCTGGTGGTAAACGAGGACAAGACGAAGTATCTCCTGTCATAAAAAACAGTCAGCGCATTCGCACCTTGGAACCCAAGTCACTGTTGACAGCTATAAGTTCTAGAAAGTGGAGAATTTTGTGTACTAGGGAAACAGCATTATCACAGATGAAAATATCAGCATGGAAAATCCACACAGAATCACTCTTGCAAACAATTGCTACTTTGGACTGAGTAGGCAGTTCGGGAGTAAAGTCCTCTCTCGACGTATAAAAAACCGCACTCTATAAGTCACTCATCATTCCCGAGCTGTTATATGGCGCAGATGCTTAGACAATGACAACATTCGATGAGACGTCTCTTACAGTATTCGACAAAAAGATCTTACGGAAGATTTACAGGCTTCTACGCGTGGGCGACGGGGATTACCGTATACGATGGAACGATGAGTTGTATGAGATTTACAACGAAATGTACATAGTCCAGGGAATGAAAATGCAGCTGCTCCGCTGGCTTATACATGTTTTTCCAATAGGAACCGAAGTTCCAGATGTGAAGGAATTCCACTCGACTGGCGTTCTTTGTCGAGCTCGGCCAAAATGGCTTAGGTGGTAACAAAGCCAAAGTAGAAGAAGAATATGCAAATGATAGATGACAGAGTTGGGGGACCTTCTTCTTGGATTCGCCAGGAGGTACTATGAAAATATTCCTTATCAGATGGATTCTGGCAACGGTTCGATCAAAAAATTGCATTACCTAAGCTATCGCTTCGTCTGGAATTGCTGCGACATTATTACCAGGTGGAAACATTGCCAATACAGCTCTTTAGCTGCCATTGAACATATAAATCATCGAAACTCCCACGTGCAATATTTCCAGAGCATCCGGTATGGAAAAAGTTTACCAAAAAATTAAATTCATTGTTTGGGATGAGTGCACCATGGCACATAAAAAATCGTTTGAGGCTTTTGATCCATTGTTGCGAGATTTGCGTGGAAACGTTCAACCATTCGGGAATGCCAGTGCATTGCTCGCAGGAGATTTTACGAAAACATTGTCTGTAGTTTCTCGATTAACACGAGAGATAAATGCTTGCCTGAAATAGTCAACATTGCGACAAGACGAACATACATACACTGCAGCTGAAGTATTCGCGCGACAATAACTGGACATTGGGAACGCAAAGCTGCCAGTCAATGAGAGATGAAGACGAATTTTATGGCCTGATAATTTTTGTAAATTAGAAACATCGAAAGGAGAACTGATCGAAAGAATGTTTCTTTATTAAGAAAATTAATTTTAGGAATCACGATTGGCTCAGTGAACGGGCTATTCTCGCTGCGAAGAATAAGGAGGTCTATCAACTAAATAATAGTGGTATTGACAACAGTCGTTGCTTGAGCTGATCAGCTCTTTTACCAGACTGCCAGACCACTTGCTCACTTTGGTGAATACCACTAATTTTATTCAATTCATCATTCAACATGAGGAAATAGCATATACGTCGATAAACACCGTTGTGGAAAAAGACCATCCAACGAAATTTTTGAACTCGATTGATCTTCCAGGGAGACCTCACATACCGAAATTGAAAATAGGTCTGCCAATTATCATTTCGCGGAATATTAATCAGCGAAAACTCTGCAACGAAATGCGACTCGCAGTTAAGAAGTTGATGAAGAACGTAATGTAAGCAAAGATTTTAACGTGGCCTTTCAAAGGTGAAGAATTCTCATGATTCTATTTAATGATGATGATTCAATTTAAATGATTGGAATTCCCA
>NW_023465820.1:0-8252 GCF_013731165.1 Rhagoletis pomonella | reverse complement strand
CGGCCCCTATTCATCAGAGATAACATTTCTGGATTTGACGAAGTTATCCTTCAAATCGGTCTATGTTTTATTGAAAAGTGATTTAAACAATTTATTCTGGCGGACTTATATACATATAGATGTATAGGTAGAGTATGCGTTAGACTCTAACGTATATATATTTATAGGTATAGCAAAGCGTATGCGAAATGTTACACGGCCCCTTTTTAGCGGAGATAACATTTCTGGATTTGACGAAGTTATATCCTTCAAATCGGTCTACGTTTCATTGAAAAGGGGTTTAAAAACTTTATTCAGGCGGACTTATATACATACATATAGATGTATAGCGTAGAGTATGCGTCAGACTCTAACGTATATATAATTATAGGTATAGCGTAGCGTATGAGAAATGTTCCACGGCCCCTATTTATCGGAGAAAACATTTCTGGATTTGCGAAGTTATATCCTTCAAATTGGTCTATGTTTTATTGAAAAGGCATTTAAACCATTTATTCTGGCGGACTTATATACATATAGATGTATAGCGTAGACTACGCGTTAGACTCTAACGTATATATATTTATAGGTTTTTTCTGATGTGTATACATCCTTGGTTTCGGTAGGGGTAAAATTTGCGAAGCTGTAACGCATATCCCAGCACAAAATTTCGAAGGGCTTAGCATGTGTATTTCAGCATAAAATTTTTATTTTCATTAGAAGCAAGCTGTGTTTGCTTGCCAAATGGTTGCATACATTTAGGCATATGCATAGTAAGAGGAAATGCGCTACAATTGATTATAACTTCCGATTATTTAAACTCCGCACATGCATACGGCTTTGTACCTATGTATGTACATAAATATGTATGGACTCATTTGTTGCAACTGGGCATGAATCACGTAACTTTGAAACGATACTGACAAAACGATGTTGTCAAAATACTGATTTATGCATTTGTGTTGCAGTTGCGTGTTAATAGCCGTCATCGATTCGCCACTTCGCTGCTTGCTATGTTTGAGTTCCGGTCGCTTAACGAAACATTTTGCATGTGAAAGCAACAACAATGTTAGCTATCACGGATAGACGATAGCGAGTTTGGTTGTACCTCATTGTATTCGTTCGTTTCGCCACTCGCTAACTGTTGGCGAATCGATGACGGCTACTGTTACTGTTACGTGAAGCAAAACTGGAATCGAGTTGACGATATCGCACAAACGATCAAACAATTTTTGATATGAAGCAAGACAATCTCGACGCGATATCGTTCAGACGAATGTCGTCATACGTAATTCATGCCCTGGTTTTGATATTCGTAGATGGTTTTAGGCATAGGTTAAGTAGTCCATTTTGGTAAATTTAGGAATATACAAATTGAAATGCTTAAACTATAAGCTCAAAAACAATAACTGATGCGGTGATGCCAAGATATTTTAACGCCCTTGAGTCACAAGTATATACAAGTATATTTTATCAATCATACCGATAATTTCATGTATTAAAATAATTAAAAATGAATAAAAAAAATTAAATCAGAAAAATGAATAAAATTAAGTGAAATTAATGTTTAATTTCTAACCTAACCTACATTTGTATGTATGTAACTGAATCGCTTAATAATAGCTTTACATATAAAAAGGTTATCCTAATTTTCGAGCTTAACTCCCTAATCTGTTATTAGAAAAAGAGATTAGCCATGCAAAGATATAATTAAAAATATCTCAGATTAAACCGATAGCTTTTTGGTGTCCAACTTAGTTTTATCGAAGTATTTAATCTCTCTCTTTCTAATGAAAACGAAGGGCACACGAAAAGTACATGTTCAGCGGTTTCCGGGGCATTTTCACATGTATTACATGCCGTCTTGTCATCGTGATAGTGCAGGTACTGTCGAAAGCAGCCATCGCCACTAAGCAATTGAGTCATATAAAAATCAACTTCGCCATGCGATCTGTATAGCCAAACTTCGATGCTCGGAATGAGTCGGAAAGTCCAGCGCCCAGAGGAAGACGAGGCCCAGCGTTGCTGCCATAGTGATAGGCTTATTTGGCGTTCGGCCGCGATCTCGGGTTTTGAGAGGTCTCTATCTTTTGTTCGGGCCATCATATAGGTACGCCGGATTTCGTTAGCCAACAAATCGGCAGGCATAATACCAGCTATGACGCAGGCTGCATCATGCGAAACTGTCCGGAAAGCGCTGCAAACGCGCAGGGCACTAAGACGGAAAACAAAGTTTACAAGCTTAGCATAGGACTTTTGCTGCAGTGCATGACCCCAGACGGGGACCGCGTACATTATAACTGATTCAGTAACTTTTGTTAGCAGTTTTCTGCAGTTTTGACCTGGACCGCCTACATTTGCCATCAGTCTAGCTAACGCGCTTTGAACTTTTGCCGCTTTTGTACTTACCATTTCAATGTGAACTTTGTAAGATAACCTTGCATCAATCATTACGCCTAGATACCTCACTGCTGGTAATGTATCAAAGACATACCCGTTTATATTCAAGGTTGCGGTCTCTTTTTTCTTCCTACTTGTTATGAGTACACCTTCTGTTTTCTCGATTGCTAAGTTCAGCTCCCTCGCTGTAAGCCAGTCGATGACTATTTTGGAAGCATTTGTTGTGGCCATTTGCACCCTATTTATGTCTTTAGCCATATCCACCAAAGCGATGTCATCGGCATAGCCAATTATTTTAACTCCTTTTGGAATGGGTAGATGCAATACGCCATCGTAGGCTATGATCCACAAAAGTGGGCCAAGGACGGAACCTTAGGGAACTCCTTTGGAGACTCTATAGCTTACTTTGCCTCTTTCCGTGTTGTAGGACAAAACTCTATTAGATAGATAACTGTTAATTATATCAATTAAATACTGTGGTGTATGAATAATTTTTAACGCATTTATAATGCGCGACCAGCTCAACGCGTTAAAAGCATTTTTTAAATCTAGGGTGACTACAGCACAATATTCCTTGGACCCATTTTTCCAACGCTTACCCTTAATAGCTTCTTCAGCAATGTCGGTAACGCTGCGTATAGCATCGACAGTTGACCTACCCTTTCGAAACCCGAATTGAGTGTCTGACAGACATTCTTTGGTATCGATATGCTGCCACAAGCGATTGCAAACGATGCGTTCGAGTAACTTACCTAAGGAATCAATCATACATAGGGGTCTATAAGAACTAGGTTCACCTTGTCGTTTATTGGGCTTTGGAAGTAAGACTAATCTTTGCTTCTTCCATTTATTTGGGAATACTCCGCTACGAAGACAGGAGTCGAACACTTTTAAAAACGCTGCCGGAGAGTCGTCAACTGCAGTTTTAATAGCAATGTTGGGAATATCATCAGGACCTGGAGATTTATTATTCTTTAGCCGTTTGGCCGCGCATTTGATTTCATCAGGCTCAAGTAGCGGATAGTAAACATTTGTATGTGTTTCACTTGTTACAGGCCCTGGGCTAGTTTCCGCTTTCGGGAACAGTGTTTCTACTATTTTGATGTGTATACATCTTTGGTTTCGGTAGGGGTGAAATTTGCGAAGCTGTAACGCATATCCCAGCACGAAATTTCGAAGGGCTTAGCATATGTATTTCAGCATAAAATTTTTATTTTCATTAGAAGCACCCTGTGTTTGCTTGCCAAATGGTTGCATACATTTAGGCATATGCATAGTAAGAGGAAATGCGCTACAATTGATTATTACTTCCGATTATTTAAACTCCGCACATGCATTTTGGTTTTCGTAGGTGGTGTTGGCATAGGTTTGGTAGTCTATTTTGATAAAAAAAGCATGGCGAAAATTTAAAAAAATACTGAAATCATTTTAACTGAGACCGTTGATAACTGATGAACATACATGAATATATGTATGAATAATATGCATATGTATGGATGATATAATAGCTCTGATCCAATACTTTTCGTGTAAAATCCTGGAAAAAGGTAAAACAGCAAAATCACTCTCTGAAGTGAGAGTAAAAAGAGGGTAACAGCAAAACTTACGGAACAAAAAAGCATCGGGTAAAATCCTGCAACATGAACTGCATTTACATGAACCACAGATTATATTCCAAAAAGAGAAACTAAATTTAGGAACATATACAAATAGAAATGCTCAAACTATAAGCTCAAAAACAATAACTGATGCGGTGTTTCCAATATATTTTAACGCCCTTGGGTCACAAGTATATACAAGTATATATCATCAATCATACCGATAATTTCATGTATTAAATGAATTAAAAATGAAAATGAATAAAAAACTTAAATCAGCAAAATGAATGAAATTAATTAAAATTAATGTTTAATTTCTAACCTAAGCTACATTTGTATGTATGTAACTGAATCGCCTAATAATATCTTTACATATAAAAAGATTATCCTAATTTTCGAGCTTAGCTCCCTATTCTGTTATTAGAAAAAGAGATTAGCCATGCAAAATTATAATAAAAAATATCTCAGATTAAACCGATAACTTTTCGGTGTCCAACCAAGTTTTATCGATTATACTTGCGAAGAAGAAGAGGAATGTCAAATTTTAAAGTAAACAAACGATAGTAAGGAACATAGGTTTGTAAAGGTATTTTTAATAAAATATTCAGTTAAAATATTTTTAAATGGCATAATATGTGTTGCAGAAAAAAGTGACCACGGTGGCACACTGAAGAAGTTTAACTTTTTCTCGAGTTGTGTGAATAACAAGCACAACCAATTTGACAGCTAACGAGCTTTGATTGAGATTATATTTATATGTAAACGTACTTTTATGCTTTGCCGTTCGCATATGTTTACACATAAAATTTCATGAGTACCTAGTACTCACGCCTTTTTTTTTTTAAGTAGTACCGGGCAAGTAGGTGTCTGCATTTGGCTACTGTTGAATTTTTTCATAACGACTTTGTAGGCACCGCCCCACGGGTATTCATCAATTTCGTTACACAAGTATTTAAAACACGCTTTCTTGCTATTTTTAATTGCAACCTTTAACCGTTTCCGTAAAGATTTAAAATTGTCTCTTTGGGCGTTCGTTCTTATTCGCTGACATTTTCTTCTGGCTTTATTGCATTCAGATCGAAGATCAGCTATTTCCGGTGTCCACCAGTAAACCCGCTTTCTGGTAATTTTGTTGCCCTTTTTGCTCATTGACGCATCGCATGCCCTGATAACAGCTATTGAGAGCTCTTCTGAAAGAGCTTCCGCATTATCAGGTGTTTCACTAACGTCTCTGATACCATCCAGTACTAGTTTAAACATATTTGGGTGGAACGATTTTTTATACCATCATTTACCACACTTTTTGAAACACCTGCTAGAAGGGTTTCTTACATCACAGATTTCAATTAAAATCGCTAGATGATCACTCTGAGTATAAATGTCACTAATCTTCCAAGTGGTTTTTGGTGCCAGTGATTGGGTGCAAAATGCAATGTGAACGACGGAGCCCCTGCTATTTTTCTCAAAAGTGTTTTTGTTACCTGTATTCAACGGCCCATGCATTAAAGTCACCCGCTATAAGCTTTGGAAAATATAACATGGCGTCTTGAACTAGTCTATCTAGAAAAGATTCAAATTCTTGATAACTCAGGCTCGGGGGTGCATAACAGCTATAGATATATATCCCGCCGATCTTACCTCTGACAAAATACTCCTGACTATAAGGTTTCTCAGCAAGACACTGCTCCCCATTGACCCATATAGCAGTTGTTTCTTTTTTACCTGATATCCATGTAACCTGGCTTGCTGTCTTATATGGCTCGCTTAAAATAGCGACGTCAATGTCTTCCTTTATAGCGGTTTGACAGAGTAGCTCTTGAGCAGCTGAACAGTGGTTAAGATTTAATCGTAGAAGCTTCATACTTTAGCCTTTAATGCACGCTGATAGAATGGGCACTGCTTACCACCTGCAATATGGACTTCATTGGCTTGACCACTAGATTTGCAGAGCACGCAAGCGGCTTCCTTGCTACACTGTTTAAATTGTGGCCTTTCTCCCCGCATTTAAAGCAGCAACCGCTGCGATCCTCTTTTTTGCAGGTCCGCGCTTGGTGCCCAAAATCTAAACACCTATAGCATCTGGAGAGAGGAGTTTTTTCACGGATACGGCAAACTGACCAACCAATCCTAATTTTTTGGCACGTTAAAATCTTTTGCGCGATAAGCTGTGGGACAGATAGTGAAGCTATCTGTGTGCCTGGGTATCCCTTTCGGATGGTTTTGACCCAGTTTACATCGAAATCATCAATTGCCGATATTTGTTCAGTTATACACTTAGCTACATCTTCCTTGGTCGTGATCTCATCCATATCATGTATCTCAATCGTGGTCAAATTGGACAGAGCTTTTATCTCCGCCACATTTCCCAGTATCTTTTGTACGCCTGCCTTGAATAACTGCGTATTTTCATCATACGCGTGCTTAAGCTCAAGTAGTATTTCACCTTTGGCCGTTTTGCGCACTCTTTTTGCTTGTTCTCCGAGCTTGTTTAAATCAGCAGAGCCTTTTACAGTCCTTAGAATGTCGCTATAAGACATGCCTTCCTCATTGACTTTTTTAAAATGATAGCGTTCGGCTTAACTGGTTTGGGTCTTGGTTTTTTTGCCTTCTTCCTCGTTTGTGTAACCCATTCACTAGATTGCAATTGATTTGCGTTTGCCAAAGTTTCGCTATAAGATGCAGCAATTACCTCTTTTTCACCATTTTTCTTTGTAGTAGTGCTCTCCTTTCGCTTTGGCGAGTTCATCACAAGCCCGGATGTATCTTCTAGCCCTCGTTTACCAGTTTGACTCCCTTTCTTAAAAGGAGGAGAGGTCTGCGTAAACTTACAATCCTTCACAACAGATCTAAATTTCTTTCTTCCGTTTGCTATGTTTGCCTTCTCGTAGAGCCACATTACCTCACTTACTAAGTCCCTCATTGGCTGGTGAATACTGCGCCTGGGAGGGGCCATCATACCAATAAGTTCCTTAAGTTTACTACCTAAGAGCACAAAAGCATCTTTTTCTGCAGCTTTTTCGCTACTATTTGCTGTGTTTGCGTTGTTTCCCTCTTCGTGGTGTGTACCACTTAAATCAAGAGGAGCAACGCCAGCGTGCACTACCGAGGGTGCCAAAGGTGATGAACACTCTCCTAGCCTACTATTTGCGGCCACAATAGGTGACCTTGAGGTCCTCATACTGCTTTTAAAGGGATCAGCTTCGATTTCATTACCCTCCATATATTTATAGGTATAGCGAAGCGTATGCGAAATGTTACACGGCACTTATTTATCGGAGATAACATTTCGGGATTGAGCAACTCCAGCGTGCTCTACCGAGGGTGCCAAAGGTGATGAACACTCTCCTAGCCTACTATTTGCGGCCACAATAGGTGACCTTGAGGTCCTCAAACTGCTTTTAAAGGGATCAGCTTCGATTTCATTACCCTCCATATATTTATAGGTATAGCGAAGCGTATGCGAAATGTTACACGGCACTTATTTATCGGAGATGACATTTCTGGATTTGACGAAGTTATATCCTTAAAATTGGTCTATGTTTTAATGAAAAGTGATTTAAGAAATTTATTCTGGCGGACTTATATACATATAGTTGTATAGGTAGAGTATGCGTTAGACTCTAACGTATATATATTTATAGGTACAGCGAAGCGTATGCGAAAGGTTACACAGCCCCAATTTATCGGAGATAACATTTCTGGATTTGACGAAGTTACATCCTTCAAATCGGTCTATGTTTTATTGAAAAGGGATTTAAAAAAATGATTCGGGCGGACTAATATACATATATATATATATATATATATATATATATGTAGGTATAGCGTAGCGTGTGCGAAATATTCCACGGCCCCTATTTATCAGAGATAATATTTCTGGATTTGACGAAGTTATATCCTTCAAATCGGTCTATGTTTCATTGAAAAGGCATTTAAAAACTTTATTCAGGCGGGCTTATATACATACAGATGTATAGCGTAGAGTATGCGTTAGACTCAAACGTATATATAATTATAGGTATAGCGTAGCGTATGCGAAAAGTTCCACGGCCCCTATTTATCGGAGAAAACATTTCTGGATTTGACGAAGTTATATCCTTCAAATCGGTCTATGTTTCATTGAAAAGGGATTTAAAAAATTTATTCTGGAGGACTTATATACATATAGATGTATAGCGTAGAGTATGCGTTAGACTCTAACGTATATATAATTATAGGTATAGCGTAGCGTATGCGAAATGTTCCACGGGCCCTATTTATCGGAGAAAACATTTC
>NW_023465819.1:0-8254 GCF_013731165.1 Rhagoletis pomonella | reverse complement strand
CATATTCGTATGTATGTATGTATTTGTCGAGGCAATGGCAACAAATTGGCGACTCACCGATTTATTGCTGTGGTGACAAATCGGCAACATCATTTCTTTCATCTTTGGAATAAATAAGTTATCCAAAATTCCCAAACTTATAAATTTCGCGTCAACAGTATTATCCAAAATCGTATAATTTTTACCAAGGACAGGATTAAAAAAATAGGAAGCCCCATTGGGAAAGAAAGAATTATTTCCGTTTCTATTTAAGTTCCAATTTTGTATAACAAAAATAATTGAAATATTAAAAAGAATAAAATTATTCCAAATATCGCCTGAAGCGATAAGAAAATGACTCATTCAGGTAATAAGAAAACGACTCGCCCAGGCGAGCTACCATCGGCGGATGTTTTAGAGCGACTGGTAATAGGAAATCGATACGATGGCAAATTTCTTTCTGAGGGCGAAATGTTTTCTTATTGCCGGCTACAAAAATTGTTTGGTGGGTATGGTCAAAATTGTATTTCCTGAGATTTTAAATTGTACATTGTCTTCTATTTAAATAGACTGTATACTTTTTATGTTAAATTTTATTACCCAGGCAGATATGTACTCATGTTCAAAGATATTTGAACACCCGTTTAACTGTATTCAAACTGATATACAGATCATGCCGCGACACAAAAAAATTTGTTTGCCGAGATCAGGCAGTGGCTGATTTCCTACCTCTTGGTGAGAAAAGAATGGTTTAAAATATACATATGTTATGTGTATAATATATATCGTCGATGTTTTTGGAAAACCGCCCATCGCCCAATTGCAAAACCGCCTATCTTACGGCTCTCAAATTTTACAGGAAAGCGAAAAAACGGTTTATTCTTTGAAGGCATTGCCTTGATAGGCGATATTTTCTCTAGCTATTATTTTACAATTCGGTTGTTTTAATAACAATTTAACGATTTTTATGTATAAATCTCGATGCCTGGAGTTCAGTTACCAAGTCTACTAATATACTCCACTCCAGTCGATTGTAGCTTTCAATTAAAAGTTGCCCTTAACTCGCCTCATGTGAACACCGTATTATTCCTATGACGTCAAATATTCCTCGACAGCCACGAGTTTATTCACCTCTACCCACAACACTAATGAAAATCCATCCAACGCTCAAAACGCAAACGAAATGGGGGAAATGATAAACTTGTTAAAATAAGTCAGCAATGATGAATCTTCTCGTCATCCTCACGACCAAAAACTGTGCATCTTCCATCGCATAAAAAATCATTCTATGGAGCGCAAATTGAAGGAAATACAAGCGTTCAAAATGCCCATAATCTAAATCTGAAACCCTTTTTGTGAATAAGAGCTACTTTGCAATATCAGCATATAAGTTCTAACACACCTTGCACACCGAGAATAAGGCCCATGCTGGCTCATATAGAGGATTTAGCATACTCACATAAACTCATACCGCACGGAAACTATTGTGCTGTGGCCACTTGAATTTCTCTCGTGTCTCCTGGAAATTGCATCGAAGTGGAGTAGAGGATCTAAATGTGTTTTTTTCCGAGTTACAGAAGTGGCAGAAATCGTTTGTTCAAACACTGTTTTGTGGAAATGACCCAGCGTCTTTTTAGAATACCTGAGACGATTCTGAATTTCTCCTTCGGCAGATTGATTAGAAGTAGGAATCAAGCTTAACAATTTTTAAACATTCTATTGCACATTATTTTGAAGTTTTGATAAAAGTAATCTGAAACGTCAAGGAAATTTTTTTAACCAACGATACTATTTTTCCTGATTTCGCCATCTCGAAACCGCTCGATTTGTCGATAAATTTTGTCAAAGACACACGCTGTATAATGTAAACTTTCTCGGGTAACTTCCCATTGACACCGATACCCTAGCTCTGGACCATAGGTCTGTTTCTCTGCTCAACGAGTTTTCGAGCCGTCTATGTACTAGTACAGGGTACTAGTCTGGAGGCGCTTTTCTTTATATATGTACTAAATCGCCTACCAAATACGATTGTCCACAGTGCATCATCCCGGGAAAGCAGGGTATAGTAAGATCATGGAGGTGAAAATGTTTAGCATATTTTCATCGCTTCTTTAAATTAGATGCAAACAGCATTTTACTCAATGATTCGACGAACTAAAGCTTTCCAAGGAATAAGAAAAATGCGAGTTCCCGGTTACTCAAGGTTTTATTTTCAAGTCTTTGAAAATGGATTTTTAAGGACGACAGTAATTTAATGATTAAAGAAGTCATAAATATGTTTCAAAACTATAAGCGCTTTTCATATCGAAAAGTTTTAACAATGTATTTTTTTGCTATTTAAATCAATTTTTTCTAATATATCGTCACCTGAAATGCAAAATAACGTAACAACATCGTCACTTAAATGCAAAAAGTCGTAACTTATAAAAAATTTAAAATTCACTTTTTGATTAAATACTATGTAGGATTTCATCGAATTACAACTCCCCACATTGTGTTATAAAAAAAAAAAAAAAATAAATTAGTTACGACTTTTTCCATTTCAGTGTACTTAGTTTATTCTTTAATAAAACCCTTATAAATCGAAGTCCCAATTTTTGTAAAATATTAAAAAAAAAACTTTCGTCAATATTTAAGCTTTTTTCATTAGATTTCTTAGACATATTTTAAGTGAAAGTGAAGGTGTGTAATCTTGATGATTTTTTAGTCTTTTCTTTCACTTTCACTTTATTTTACTAAAATTGACGGCATTCTCAAAATGTAATTAAAAAGCTTGAAATTTTTACGAAATTTTGTTTTGATTTTTTTAAATACATATTGCACAAAGTTTGAAGTTTAGTTTTATATGTTTTTTTTTTTTAATTAACAATATAATTTAATAATGAAATTATATAACAAAATAATAAATTGCTAACACTTATACTTTTGTTACGGGGTGTAATTTATAAAATTTTTTAATGCCAAATAAATTACCTGCCACTCCACTTCAATTTTGTACTGCGTTAAACACTTTGCTTTTGTTGAGAGAGCACAGATTCTCACTTTCAAGGGCGTTCTTTTTATTGAAGGATTTCGAAAGTTAAACACTAAAAATCTTTTGCACACAAAAAGCAACTGTAAAACCAGAATTGTAGTAAATCCAAATAGAAGGATAAAATCTGCGACTGTTGCAGTTTTACGCACGTCTGCGCAGCGTGAAAGTTTCAACAGTAATGCCGATGCAGACGAATAAAATGTTTTGGCGACAAACAAATGCAGCCAGACAATCAATGTCGCCACCCAAACGCTATTTTTTTACTCGAAATCTTGTTGTTTTCCAATAATTTTTTTTTTTGCTTTTTCCTTTTCTATTTAATATGTATCAGCTGGTTAATTAACATTGGAATTCATTTATTCATAAGTTCTGTATTTATTTACACTTCACTTCCCAGTTAAAAGTCGAGCGCTATACAAGCAAAAAATAAAAAAATAAAAATAACAAGTAAGAGCAGCGCTGTCTTCGGCTATGCCGAAGGCTTCATACCTTTCATGAACATCTGCAAATTATAGTTTGACAGATTACTGATTTTGAATACATCTGCATACATCGATAGAGGAGTTACATACTTATATAAAAAATCGCATCTAAACAATCAGAGGTATGGAAGATATACTTTATATGGCACCAATCTAAGTGATTTTCACTGCTATGTGATCGGTATGTAAACCGGTCACACAATTTATTGGGTTTAGTTTCCTACATAAAGGAGATATATCGCAAAAACTGGTATCTGAACAATCAGTGCTATAGGAGATAAAGCTTATACAGCATAGATTTTGACGATTTTCTCAGTAGACTTTGTATTATTATTTATAAAATATCTTACGAAATTTATCGGTTTTAGCTGTTCAAATAAAGGAGTTTTACAGTAAAATCCCATATCTGAACAATCAGATGTATGGAAGATATATGTTGTAGTCACCCGATCCTTGTTATTTTCACTGTACGTATTCTGTTAATAATGAGTGAAAATGGTGCGAAATTTCATGTTCCTAGCTGCATAAAAGGAGGAGATATGATAAAAGACCTCATATCTGAACAATCAGTTGTATGGGGGCTGCAGGTTATAGTGACCCGATCTTCGTTATTTTCACTGTAAGTCTTCTGCTGATAATGAGTGAGAACAGCGCGAAATTGCATGGTCCTAGCTAAATAAATGGATGAATTATAACGAAAAATCTCATATCTGAACAATCAGTTGTATGGGAGCTATAGGTTATAGTTATCCGATCTTTTTAATTTTCACTGTAAGTTTTCTGTTGATAATTATTGAAAACAGTGCGGAATTTCCTGTTCCCAGCTTTATAAATGGAGGAGTTATAACGGAAAATTTTATATCTGAACAATCAGTTGTATGGGAGCTATAGGTTATAGTGACCCGATCTTTGTAATTTTCACTGTAAGCATTCTGTTGATAATGGGTGCAAGTGTTGCAAAATTTCATGTTCGTAGCTGCATAAATGGAGAAGTTATAACGAAAAATCTCATATCTGAACAATCAGTTGTATGGGAGCTATATGTTATAGTGGTCCGATTCTTCCGGTTCCGACAAATGATTTATACATTATAAAAATACACCCACCTACCAAATTTGATCCGGATATCCCGAAAACTGAGAGACTAGATTGCATACAAACAGACAGACGGACAGACGGACAGACGGACATGGATAAATCAACTCAGCTCGACGTTCTGATCATATAAGTATACATTTTAATGGGTCTATCTCATTTTGTTCTGGTACTTACAAACATCGGACCAAAGTTATAATACCATTTCATGCTCATGAAAGGTATAAAAACGAAAACAAATTAACGCCCGCTGAGGGCGAGCAACAGCCACGCACGTGCAACAAGTGGAAATACCATTTGCGAACGCACTGAGTGACGTAGAAGCGCAGCGCCACCCAAACCATAAGCGCGCGTGACACACACACAAACACACACAGAGGCACACGCGCGTCGCACTATAGTAACACACCAAATTTGCAAATTAATTTATTGCTGCAAATGGAATTGACAGCAGAGGCGGGGTGTTGGGATGCAGTCGATTGCAGCAACTGAATTTGTGTTGGGGCGTTTCACTGTTATAATTATTCAAGTTTGTTAATTTCATATTTACTTTTTTATTGTTCTTCATTGCTTAGTACTATATAACAATTTGTATCATTCATGAAAATAACGCTATATATTTTTATCGGCACATATGTTTTTTCACACACACACGAACGTACATACATATGTATATATGTAGGCTTTAAATAAGTATTTAATGGTAGGCGCGCGCGCCCGTTCAACCCACATTTGCTTGCGTAGCGCTCAATTGCTAAACTAAAACGTAATCTGAAGCTAACAATAGTCAACAGCCAGCAGCCCGCAACCTTTACGCTTTCGGCGTACAATGCAACAACAATGCGTCAATTAACGTCACAAATATGATGACAGTGAAATGCTGCCTTTCCATTGACAGCAAAGCTGATTCATCTTGTTGTGTTGCTGTTGGAGATACTGGAGAAGCTTAGAGTTCGAATGGGAGTAGAAGAGAAGGGGAAGAGTAACGATCAATCAGCTGTTGTTGCGTGCACCGAAAGTGATTTCGCATGCCACTATTCGTTGATTTCTTCGCGCTCCGAAGAGTATGCAATAAGCAGTATTCCACTTTAGAAGATTTCAAGTTGATCAATGTTTAAGGCACACTGTCATAGTGGTTAAAGCGTATTAGATTCCAATAACGAAATGTGTTCTTAGAATAAATGGTACTACTGAGTTCTCTAATGAGGGAGAAAGGTGCTCTCGCTCCTTCCAAAGAGTGGATGCCATTATCATTGTAGAATTAAAACACTGCGAGGGTGATCTGATGCTGCACTGCAGAGTACTAGTTTCATAATTATTTGGTGGATCGCTTATCCGGATCTGAGGCCAGAAGAAGTGATTTCTTTCTTTCGCCTACAAACCCTTGATATTGACACTATACAGTGGCGAATCATCTCTCACACAAAAAGTAGTATTCGGGAAGGTAGAGAGGGTGCTACTTTGGTTGTGAAGATGGACCAGCACTCAGTGGACATCTTAAAATTAAGGTGCGGAAATCGCCTGTGTTTTGTCTTTGGCACTGTAGTTTTTTTTTTTTTTGTAGTTGATTTAGAACGGGCAAGCTGATGCCCACCACCGATTTAGAACAAGGAAACCAGACGGATTCGGAACGGTAATTTAAGCAAACTAACAACAATAAGTATAAAATATAAATATAAGTAGGCAGCTAATCATGCTCCAGAAAACCGCCTTTAACATTTAAACAACATCTTATCCGAAAAGAACTCGGACGGACCACAGGCTTGTTTCAAATGCCTGCTTACTTTTGCTGCTGCATGGCTGAGTGTTAAGGCCACAAATTTAGGGAAGTTATGCCGATAATACAGGGCTTTCCTGAGAGCACAGATCCTAAACATTCATCGCCTTCGACGTAAAATTCAATGAAATTTGGACCTATTTTATCTCAACCCCGTTGGTCGGCCTCATCTTATAGACTTTTTTGATGCTGATTTGCATTTGAAGTGCATTTACAAAATTTTTATAGCTCGTCCAGTTTTAGAGAAAAAACTGTGGAAGTACCGAAAAATGGCAAACATTTTTAGAAAATGGAAATTAGACATAGTTCTTCCGAAGAAAAAAACACCTATTAATGAAAATGGAATTCGTTTGATTGATTCTACCTCATATCGATGAGTTGATTCGAAATGAGTAGAAAATTAAAAAAAAAAACTCGGGATACATGCATATGAGTTAACACCACAAACAAGAAAAACAAAAGTTCCGACTTTTTCTCTGCCAATATCCATCTGAAACGAAACACCTTCCTATCAGTCTAGATTCTAAATTAGGTGGAAAGCGATATATGGAGAATTAAGTTAAGAAGCACTTAGCGGCAATGTAAAAGGGTATTTTGAAAACCACTGCCGAAGCTTTTCAAACCCACTGAGTACTGTGGCCATAAATATATCACCCATAGTATTACCACCGTAGTCAGCAGTGCCGTCGTTACCTGTGAAGGCCTTCAAAAGGGCTACATCATGTCGGTTTCAAGATTCAATTTGAGAATACCTATACGCTTTTCGACCAGAGCAGAGTGGGACGTTGGGCTTAGTGGCAGATGATGGTACGTGTATTACAGCCCTCTACACTGATGATTCAAAGTTAGAGCAAGGAAGCCAGGTCGGTCTCTATTCAGAAGATATGCTGATCGGCTAGTTTTTTCGTCTGGCACATAACTGCAGTGCTTTCTGGTCTAAGATTTATGCTATGTATAGAGAATGGTGTTAGTCTTCTACTCAGTCAGAAAAACCAATAACTTCGTCAATAGTCTAGCGGTCTTGAAAGCACTTTGAGGTGAGATTGGGCATTGTTTAAAAATGCTGTATCGTACTCTTGCTGGGTTCCTGAAAAACGCAGTATGTAGAAAAACGAGACAGCTAATGAGCTGCCCAGGTGAGGCTCTGAGATGCGAATAAACGAGGCAGAGAATTCTATAAAACCGCCATTTAGGGATCTATGTGCGAAAGTAAATAAGTTTTCAAGAAAAATGACGTTGAAAGTAACGTTTCCACATGTTTTTGTCAACGGTGGTGAGTTTTCTCTGCCGAAGCTTCAGCGATGGGTATGAGCAGCAATCAATTTTGGGTAGGCAGTAGCCCATTTAATTTTAGTATAATAAAATGGAAGCTCGAAATGGCCCAAAAATTCTCGGTGATTTTTGATTGTTTTTTTGCCGATAGTTTATGCAGTTTTTTCCATGTAAGGCATGCTTTCTGTATAGAAAAAAGGAACAGTCCAGCGCCTTCGTCTTGGTCTGCAGGCTGTATCGGAGATACAGCCGCTATATTTAAACGTAGAATACGTGGTATGGTTAAGAGCATATCCAAGTCAAAAACGAAATCACACACTAAGAAAAAAAGGGGTTTTCCAAAATTTTACAAATTTACATACTTCTAAGTGAAAAGAACTCAATGAGAATATAAGCGAAAGCCCTATTTTTGTTTTTATTTTATACCATTGTTTTTTTCTACAGCTTACTGAGATTTAAAGATTTGAAATTTTGAACAGAAAAGATATTTATTGAAAAAAATATCGATATCAAAATCGATAAAAATATCGATAACAAAATCGATAAATATTCTATAATAAAATCGATAACAAAATCGATTAAAGTGTCGATAACAAAATCGATAAAAATATCGAT
>NW_023465818.1:0-8254 GCF_013731165.1 Rhagoletis pomonella | reverse complement strand
TGCCTCTAAATTCTTCTCGACGCGTATCGTACCATCCATCCATCTGACGCACAAATCCTTCTTTTTTCCTTTAGCTGCAATTGCCGCAATACACTCTTCTTTATTAGCGTGGACCAGACCCATAATCCAGGAATGCGTACACGTCAACTGCAACCCCGTTTCCATAAATTGTTATCGGAGCCAATCGATAAAGCGTATTAGAGGTTTCTTGGTGATGCGTTGCCACCATGGCTGTAACAGCGTTGTTACTGGGTTCTTCTTCGGGTTTATGAAGCATCGGGCTGTCTCTTCGGTCGCAATTATTCACACAACACTCACTGTGCTCTCGGCAGGATTTTATGGCGTGCTTTTTCAAGCATACCTTACAAAGCTTCAAATCGCGCACTGCTTTCCATTTTTGGTCGTAACTCATCTTTTCGAATTTATCCTACTTCATTGTGACGTGTGTCTCCTCATAAAAATAACAGGTCAACTTTCGCTTTACAGCCCCAGAGGAGCTAGCCTCTAATTCATCGTTATGGAAGCTCCCTCGGGGTACCCTACGCTTTTCTGTTTCCGAATGAGCTAATGTACTAACCGATGCAACGTTGCTAGCCGCGTCTGCTAAATCAAAAATAATACAATACCTTTAAATACCTTACGGTAGTATTAAGATATGACCGGGAAAACAAAGCCCATTGAAGACGCATCTGTACAGGCAGCTTCTCGGTAAGCTGTTGCTAAACCAGAAAATTATTTGTTATCTGCTCTGGCGTGCCGAACACCATTTATAAAGTAGGAATTATCTCCGGCACAAGAGCCGGCATCATCAGCTTACTGCTTACATATTTAAGCGCTTTTCCCTTTAAAGCACGCTTCAACCGAAGCAAATTCTTGTCGTTGCTAAATCCACACAGTCGCATTGAGTTCCCAAAGCTGCTAAGAAATAAAGGCCATTCTTCTGGCTTGCCACCAAAGATATGCAGATCCTTTGGCACCACGTGTCGCGCGCTAATTTGCTCCGGTCTCAAGCCGGCAGCGCTCACCGCCAATGTTGAGCGAGCCTGCATCCGCGCCCCATCTTCCTGACCTATAACCAGACTTCCTCAGCCCTACCTACATCGCCCAGGACCTTGCCGTTTGCCCATTCCTCAGCTCTACTTTCCTTTAATGCTTCTTCACCAACTTCATCGTCCGATTCCTCTTGCTACATCAATTACATTACGTACCTCTTTCGCATAATGCTGCTGGCAATTTTCTGATTTGCTGTTGTTGTTGCGGCTTGTACAGTCTTTGCTGTACTTGTTGATGCTTCGAGACATTTACTACAGCTCCAAGCTTTCTCAGCTATGTCCTCCGACATGCCTGCGCACGTAAAATGTATCTATCCAAATGTTGGCGATCCAACCAATTTGTTTAGCACGGTGCGAATTCGTTACACCAAGGGGGCCTTTAAATCTTTATTCAGTAAATCAATTAGTTCAATTTTAACTACATTGTGAGGTATAATATACTTACATTTGATTTTCCCAACCGCTTTCTTTTACTCTTCTGCTTCTAATGAAGCCGAAAATCGTTTCTTTTAATTTCAACAAACTGACAGTGGCGAGGTTTACCAACAGTGTTGCCAGTTTAGCCTTTGAGGCTAGATCTAGCATTTTTCTTTGCCGTTTAGCTTCGAAATTTAGGATCTAAGTTCGTGATTTTTTTCAAGCCTTCTCTTATTTTTGAACTAGCATTTTTTTAAGGACAATCCTCCACAGTATTTGTAGTAGCACTAAATTATTGTTCCGGTTCAGTTTCACTTGATGAAATGTTAAGCGAATATCACCCAGCCGCATCCCTCCGTCCGAAGAAATTTACTCAGCGAACTCGTTCTGTTTATACTTTAACAGTTTTTTCAGGGGCTCTCAAGTGTACGCATAAAACCACCAAAAGCCTGTTATTTCTTAGAACTCCGCACCCCACGGGAATGACGTCAAGTCGCCGGTGCTATGCCGTAGCCGTTCGGGGGTCCTTAGCCCCTTCATTGGCTCTGCTATTGCGTCACTTGCTGTCGACCATTATTCGCTGCTTTGTAGCATAGCCTCCACGAGTGACTCAGGCGTGAAATTCTCGCCAGATATGTTGCGAAGTTTGCATCTGGTACTGTCAAATCGCATACACTGAAAAAATACGCCTTTTATACATCTCCTTCGCAGTAGTCGCATATGGGTTCCGGTTCGTGATGGAATCGGTGAAGGTATGCTTTGAAGCACTCGTGTCGAGTTAAACAGTTTATCAAATAGAAATCGACTTTGCCGTTTAGTCTGCTTTATTTGCGTATATATACGGTTTGATCCTCACTATGCGCGCTCTAATTGAAACATTCACGATTGTAATCGTATCGTAATGTATGAAGATATTTGGTGGTACAAATATACCACTACTTTGTCAACATCAAGGCGCACGCCACAATCCGGAGGAGAAGCTCGGCCAAACACTAACATATAATAACACTAACATATAGTAATAATAATAAAATAATAAAAAACGCCTGAGTTCTTGTTTTTAACAATATTTTGGTATATAAATAAAATATAGTTCATAAAAATAAAAGTGTTATTAATTTTAACATGAGTGTACACATCATTATACACAGGAGCCAATAAATTATTTAATATTTGTGACTTTTTGAATAGCAATAATGAGACCATTCCCATTTTCAGTGTTTAAATGTCAAAAATTCTATACATTTCATTTTAAAATTGCTTTTAATTTGAAGTTCACTTTCAAAAATTTTAATTAGAAGCCGGTTTCTCTCTTTGCGCCAGGAAACAAACTTTATTCTTAAGACCCTCTCATACTGTGAAAAAGTACCACTTTTTAAGGAGCGCCGCGGCAAATTAGCCGCAAAAATTGTAATTTGGGGTTTTCAAATACAAATTTTAGTAGCCGGCCACTGCAACATAGTGACTTTGTAAGTTTTGAGATGCAGAATGGTTCACAGTTAGATGTTACTTTCTGCGTTATATAGTTTAGTTGATATTTGTATTTGAAAGTTGGATGCGCTAAAAAGAGTATCTAACTCTATGTCTTGTATGCAAAACCCTTTTACAAAGTCAGTAAATTGAGAAAAAGCAGTTGTAAGTTATAGGTAAAAGCTATTCGAACATTGAAATTTATTGTTATTAAACTGAAAGTTAAGAAAATACTAAAGTATTTGGTTTGAATAGAAAATTCAGTACAAATCAGTACAAAATTTGAAAAATCAGGACATTAGCGTACTGATTGAAGAAATTAATAAAATCAGTACAAGAGTAGAAAAATCAGTACTGTACTGATAAAATCAGTACGTCTGGCAACCGTATCATTAAATGAATACTCTTTTCTTTCTTATTTGATACTTACAGCGTTGGAAAAAAACTAGAGAACCGAAAAATTTGTTATTGTAATTAATATGCCGTTTTAAAAATTTCTTTCATAAATGGATAACTTTTGTAAGAGTTTGAAACTTTCTAAGTAATTTGGTATTATCCGATACTGTATAGATGTACATATGATGAATAATTTTATATAATGATATAAAATATCCGATTCAAAGGATTTATTGTTTTTCCATTTTTGTGTACATAACTTAATTAATTGAGTGGAATTGTATTTATAATTTTACGTATAGGCCTCTACATAAGAGCTATGCATGAATTCCTTCAAATTTACAATCAAACTGAGTGCCTTACAATTCAAATTCCATTTCAAGTAGAAAAGGCTAGAGTCCGACCGATTAATCAGCATCGGCATCGGCTAGTATCGGCCAAAATTGAGCATCGGCATCGGCCTTTTTTCGCCGATTCTCTGCAATTTATTTTCATATGTTCACGTGCAGCGACAGACAAGAGCCAACATCAAAAAACATTTTCAGACAGCTCACAAAAATTATTATTATTTTTTAGTTGAAGATGTTTCACGTTTTTTCCATACAAAAGTATGTTCGACAATTTTCTTTTATATGGAAAACACTGCCAGCAAAAAAAAGTTACAAAAATTAACGTGATTTTATAGCAGCTTGAAACTTGCACTTCATTTTACTAGAATTAAATGGTCTCCAAAACTGCCTATCAAAATTCTGATCAAAAACATTAAATAAACAAAAGACTAATGGTTAATGCCAAAACCGGTCAAAATATCGCAATTCCTCTATTTTGTCGACCACTACATGTATGTTTGTACATACATACCTACCATATAAGTTTTTATGCATTGAGGGCAAAAAAGAGTGTATTTTAGTACAACACGAAATTGAATTTTATGTTCCTAAATATTTCTTGCTTAGCACCATATGAAAAAGTGTTTTTTGTAATGTACATAAATGTGATATATGTACATATATTTTTACACATGCATATGTATGTATGTACATATGTACATGTGCATGTAATTTTGCATAATGAGCCAATTAGTTCAACTATTTGTTTTCTTTTGTTTCGTTAATTCCGTTAAATTAATTGATTTTATGAATTAATACGTTTATTTGTAATTTTTTATGGAATCAGCATCGGCATCGGCCGATTCTTTTCCCATAAGCCGATTAATCGGCATCGGTACCTGAAAAAAATTGGAATCGGTCGGACTCTAGAAAAAGCTGTACAAATTGAATTTCTTAACTGACGAGTAGCATTGAGTTTTAATGTTTCTACATTCAAATAAAAAATAATTTGACAATAACATTTATTCAACTCAAACCAAGTTCTCGATAGTTTTGTAATTAAATTCGAGCAGCAAAAAAATATCGAAAGTATTGAAGAAAATGTACATAAATATATTCAAATAAAATATATTGTAAACACTTTCTTATGATAATAGTTGCAAAATTTGTATCATGGAATTTGGGAGCTGCGGCACCACCAACCACTGATATTAAAGAAAAAACTTATAAGTGGCGAATATATTTTTAATGGAAAAAAGAGGACGTAGTAACATTTGGGAGATATTTGCGAAAATTAAAGATAGTAATGGAGAAGTGCGTGATTATATTGCTTGCAGAAAGTTTTGATCCTTTCGAAATTGCCTTTGTAAGTTTTGAAAAAGTGTTTAAAATATATTGTATAATCTTCACCAAGTTGGCACTAAACAGTTTGTCTAACGTGCACACCTGTGTACGATTTAACACAGCGCCCTTTGTACATGGAAAATCATCGTATGATTTGTGCACTAACGGTTGCCTTCCAATACTTCAGTGCCGTTCGTTTAACTTACATAGCTTTGGGCTGTTTTGCTGTGTACCGAAATATTCATTCGGAAAATTTCATCGGAGTGCTGATCATATTAAATTTAGTCAAGTCATTGTGCTTAAGTAATCTTGTATGTTCAACCGTAACTAAAATATATATATATATTTGGACAAAGAACCCCGAATACGATAGTTTTTTTTTCTACTACACATAATATGGTGGCCCATGAGGGGAACTCTCTCCAAATAAGTTAAATTAAAGAAACAAAGAAACGAAAGCAGTATACACTCAGTCGCAGTTCGCAGTCCACGTTCACAGTAAGCAGCGACCGTACGCAGTCCACGGTCAACATCGGTGACACAGTAAGCAGCGACCCTACGCAATCCACGCTCATCATCGGTGACACAGTAAGCAGCGACCGTACGCAGTCCACGCTCAACACCGGTGACACAGTAAGCAGCGACCGTACGAAGTCCACGCTCATCACCGGTGACACAGTAAGCAGCGACAGGTTTTCAGTTTCTTTCGCAACATAAATCACCGCAACTTCGACATCATCACTTCTTGGGAACATCAACAACGGCAGAGAGCAAGTTTAAGAAGCTAAGAGATAGTGTCGGTAAGTGTGTACATTTTACTGAGTTTTGGTTTGTATTAAGTGGAAACTTTGAATAAAATGAGTGAACCTGCTAAAATTATCGAAGCTTTAATTAAATTGTAAATGTACAGGTTAGCGTCTCTTGAAAAAACATTTACAACCTTTAAGAAAGATTCGATATCAAGGAAAACGAAGAGTTATTTTCAACAACGACTAAAGCGGGGTGATGACCTCAATAATGAATTTCGTGTTGCTCACGAATCCATAATCTGCTCCTCTATACAACAAGATCATGCGTATCTTAAAAATGATATTGCTGCGAAATTTGAGGAGATTCACTTCGACTTGTGTTGTCTCCTAACACAACAACAAGATGAACTGTTTCCTCCACCGATACAGTCGCAGGAATTGAATGCGAGCTCACAACTCTCGGTTATCCAAACCAAATGTGCATCGTCAATTAAGTTTCCTCATCTACCTATCCCCATGTTTTCTGCAGATTCACCGAATGGCCCAGTTTTCACGACAACTTTCATCGGTTAATTCATGTCAATGTTGACCTCAATGCTATACAGAAATTTCATTATCTTAAAGAGGCGCTCCCAGCCGATCGTGATGTGGATATTCGTCAAATGCTACTTACTGAAGCAAACTATGGAACGGCATGGGACATGTTGCTGAAAAGTTATAACAATCCACGTATATTATTTTCGCATCACATGAATACCCTTTACAAGTTACCGGCTCTAACCAATGAGAAATCCGATAAAACAAAGTCCATGCTTAATGTCGCCAATCTTTTTTATTAATGAATTCAAGCGCCTTAAACTTCCGATTTCAGATTGTGATCATTGGATCGCCCATTATTTGGCAACCAAGATACCCTTCGATACTCATGAGGCATGGGAACGACATCTGGGTAATAAAACGGATGTGCAACGTTCTCTGAGTTAGAGGCTTTTCTTACAACACGGCTTTTCACCATAGATGCACTAGAAAACCGCGATATCGCATTCAACGCAGTACCTTCTCCTCCGTTGTCTTAAGACCGAACCTTGCAGCATCATTCGAATTCGCAACAACCTAAGCATGCTTCCCGATCCAATCATAAGCTTAAGAGTTGTCATGTAAATGCAAAAATGAATTCGTGTCAGCAAGATAAGTGTGCCGTCTGTGGGCAAGCACATATAATAAGACGGTACCCAACGTTCCTTTCCAAAGACTGCTATGAGAGAAAAACAATTGTCGACAATGCTAAGCTATGTCTTAATTGTCTTAGCAAAGCTCATCAGTAAGCACAGTGCTCTAGCAGCAAGAACTGTGTACGCTTTTAAATTTTCCTTGCAACACACAAATTTCTTCCGCAAACAATAATGCCGATCCATCAAGTCAGTTTACTACACTGAGAAAAGAGTTTAGTTACGTCAACCAAATATGTTTATATCAACACATGATTTGGTTATAGTTACACTGTTTGGTTATAGTTACCAAATCATGTGTTGAGATAAATATATTTGGCTGACTTTTTTCTGAGTGTACCGGTAATACTGTCCAGCACCCAGTTTACACCCCATCACGAACGACATCTGTTTCTCGCCACGCAGCGTCGGCCTCAAATGCCGCTGGTAACTCAACGCGATTAATGAATGCGCACGCTTTCGTAGTAGCAAATTCCACTCATTGTAATTTGGCGCGGCCAACCACGAGTCAAACGCGGTAGTATTGATTTTTATGGAAGTATTGCTTTTTATGGAAAAAGCGCCGCAGGCTAAAATTTTTAATAAAAAATCGCGCGATTTTTTATTAAAAATTTTCATTATTTATCGAAGTATGGATTTTTATGAAAAAAGCGCTGCAGGCGAAAATTTTTAATAAAAAATCGCGCGGTTTTTATTAAAAATTTTCATTATTTATCAAATTAACGATGTACGTTTTCTACATTTGTGTAATTTGAACTACAATAACACCAGTAAATATTATTTCCACCCGAAAAAAATAATACCGTTATGATCAGGAGTAAGACCCCTATCGATCCTAATATTATTATTTTTAATAAGAGCAATATATGCACGTATTGTGCACTTATACTTCCTAATTATACGCACTTATTTTTGTATTTTTTTAACGTATGGTAGCATACATTTTGTGTTACTGTCAGCCATTGTTATTTCTGCTTATTTGTGAAATGTGCAAACGTTTGTGAAGACATTTATAAACGCGTTTTACTTAATTAATTAATTAAGAATTGTATATTAAAGTGGAAATCTCAGGCCGGGGTTTTAATGCAACTATTTTGCCGAAGTGTGCACATAAATAAAGTGTTTATTGTGTGAAATAGCGCCGAGAGGTTAGTTCAATTTACAAACTTTAACAACAAATAACTTAAAAACTAGAAGCCTGCTGCGGCTAAAAGTATATATATTTGCAATCAGGAGAACTCCCTCTATCGTTCCATAGCTACCTTAAT
>NW_023465817.1:0-8255 GCF_013731165.1 Rhagoletis pomonella | reverse complement strand
CGACATCAGTATTTTTATCGATATCAGTATTTTTATCGATATCAGTATTTTTATCAATCTCAGTATTTTTATCGATATGAGAATTTTAATCAATATCAGTATTTTTATCGATATCAGTATGTTTATCGACATCAGTATTTTAATCAATATCAGTATTTCTATCGATATCAGTATTTTTGTCAATCTCAGTATTTTTATCGATATCAGTATTTTTATCAATCTCAGTATTTTTATCGATATCAGTATTTTTATCGATATCACTATTTTTATCGATATCTATCGGTACTTTTATCGATATTAGTATTTTTATCGATATTTTTATCGAGCAGTAGATATTTTTATAAGTATCAGTATTTCTATCGATACGCCTTTGGCTATTTTAATAAATGGGTTCATCACGGAAACGCACTACGTTTCGCCATATACCAAACACTGTAAAGACTAATTTTTAGATTTTGAAATCAACAAGACATACAGGCAGGTGCTGAACTTCACTTTCGAGTGAACTACAACCTTATTCAATTTGAGTTCAATTGATGTCATTATTATCCGTTCTTATTTTGTAATATGACTTCCTTATTGCTTTGCTTACTTTGAGAAAGAAATACCGAATATTACTGTTTTTATAATTCAAGCATGGATATTAAAATGAAATGGGAATTTAAAGATTTTTTCTATTTTTTCGGGACTTCGCCCGGAGCTTTCGGAACCCATTGGAATTGCTTTGGAACTTTTCGGCTTTTGCTCGTAATATTTCGTAATTCATTGTGTCTTATTTTTCGCGATCGTGATCTTTCGGATTTTTTCAAAATTTCGTGATTCCTCTTGGATACATTGCGGAAGTTTCGGGATTTTTCGAGAACTTTTACGACTTGTCGGATTTTTCGTAACTTTTGACAGATGTATTTGGAGCTTTGCTGGAAATTTTAGGTGGAAAAGTACACAAGTTAATTTAATTGCTATTCCCCGGCACCAGCGACTTTTGTCATTCAACGGAACCCTTCCCTTATTGTTCACGCGCTCGCCATGGCTTTCAACATTTAACGCAAGCGTCTTCGAAGTCCCCTAAGAAGTTTGGCTAGACAAATTTTTGATGCAGAAGCAGTCAGCTTAATAATAGAAGTCTGTTTAAGAAATATCATGAAAATCCGCAAAGTCCAAGGCAAAATACATTAGAATTAGGACCAAACCCATATTTGGAATCATTGACGCTCCAGCCATGTCCATAAATCAGAGTCAAAATTTTTTGAATGTTTAGATATTATCAGTGCTTTCGAAAAATCCAAGTATGGCCTTTAGAGAGACTGCAAAATAAAAGTGAAACCAGCCCGTCTATGGTGCAGAGATGAAAGAAAAGAAATAATTCTGAAACTCGGAAGAAGCAAAAAGCAGCAAAGACTAGCGACAAGCAGAAAAAAATCCATAAAAACCCGACTCAAAAGCAGTGTAAGAAATGGAAAAAAAACCTTCGTACCAGTACAACGCGAAGTTCAAAGGAAAAGTTTACGCAGAAAATCACGTGTTTTGCCCTTCCTCAAATCGAAAAAATAGAATAGAATAGAAAAAATAGAACGAAATTTTAAATTCGGCGCCGTGTCAAACAATTTTAAAGTCTTGAAAATTCAACTGAACTTTGCCTTTTGATATAAATAATCTCCACTGCTCATATGTATATCAGAAGGACTCTCTCATTAAGCTTTTTTCAAGCGCGCATTCGCCAACACAAACACTTAAGCGTTTCATCGTAAAAATCTTACATTATTATGTACATACGTGTATATGCATGGATTTAAGTATGTACTTATGCTCGTACTATCCATATGTCCACACATCCAAATATACTTAAGCATATCATTAATTTGTCAACAGACTCTTGAGCGTCGTACATCAATACATATGTACAAGTGAACGAGATGTTCGAACATACATAAATACTTATTCATAGCAATTACGTATAATTGCAGCATCCCATGTAAGATTTAGCTGCAGGACATTCACACTGCCATACAAACAAGTACTACATATATGTAACCCAATAGTAAATCCTTGTAACGTATTCTACTAGTTTGTAGCGCACTCACAATCTGATTTGTATCTCAACATATCGAAAAATGACTGGTGTCTGAAAAGTTTTAATATTACTACTTCTTATGCGTAGATAATTAATTTTACCAATTACAAATTTTGAAATGACACAGGGAAACATCGAGCACATGAACCTAACTTTGACGCGTAAGATTACGAACTAGGGATGTGTATCTAAGTTCGATATTCGAATTTTAGCTCCAAAATTGCGAATTTTTGTGGTGCTAAAATTCGATTTTTATTCGGATAAAATCGAATTTTGAAAATAATATAAAAATCGTAATAAAATGCAAATAATTTTTTCTTATAGAAATATTATTAAACTTTTAACAAATCTTTAATCATCAAAGGTATAATCTCTGGACAAAAAATTTTCATATTTAAAAGTTAAGATATCTTCATATTTTTCATCCGCCACATTGGATCCGTCATTTTGAATTTTTTGTATCTGACTTGAGATGCGTATTCAGCGGCCCATAAAACCCCCATGTACCCAGTTTCATAGATATCTACGATTTTTATTTTTTTTTATGTTTAATTGTCCATCCGCCATATTGGATCGACCATTTTAAATTTCTGGTAAATGACTTTAGACTCGTAATCAGCGACCGAAAAAATCCCACAGATAAGAAATGGTGTAAAAATTCACCAAAGTGGATTTGATTAAATTGTTTCGTTCAGCTAAATTTGCTATCCGAACGAGTGTGCGTCTGTTTTAGGGCACCTTTATTAATATCCATTTCTGTGCTTTCTGTTATAAGAGCTTTTTGGCAAGAGAGCTTTTGTTGCCAGAATAAACCAAAACTTTCAAACTATTATCCTTAGAAAAATTGTCAATACGGTATTTTTTTTTTTTTGAAACATATTAATTGTTGTTTTTCCACAAAAATGTTCAATAATAACGTCCTTAAGCTCAAAAAAAACATTCAAAAAAAATTCAGTCAATAAATTTACTTAAATTATAATTTTTTTGTCGCTGAAAACTACCGCGATAAATAAATTTCCCTATTTAATTAACTGGGCAATTTTTTAAATTTTCTTTTGGATGCAGAAGTGTTCCTAGCGCATGTAGATGCATTTTTTCATCAAAAAGAAAATTTTCAAAAAAATTTCGGGTACATTTTTTGGCGCTTAGGTATGTAAATAAATAAATAAAATTAAAATTTGGGATCAGGAGTGGAGCAAGAGCGGCGCTCGGAGCGAAATAAAATACCGGAGTGGAGCAAGAGCGGAGCGAAGAAAAAAAGCCTCCGCTCTGAAGCCCATGTTTGTGCGAAAAGTGATTTAGGTTGAGTTGAAAAGTAAACCTATAGTAGCTGTGGGCTAGCGCGTTTTACTATAGGGAAAGTTAAGCACCCACTACACACATCTGCATTATTTTACCGCTTGTTAATTGTCAGTCTCATTTACATGTGCGCCATTTCGCACGCAGCTACAACTTGTTAGCGACTGACTGCGTTGAAAGGAGATTGAAGAGTTTTTTTTTTAACTTAAGCTGAAATAATAAAAAAAAAAATTGCGTGCGCATGTGTTGCGCACACACCTTAAATCCCACTTAATAAAACCTTGGCAGGAGTAGATATAACTACAAAGAATTTACATACTACCCTCAGCTTAAGAGCGCTTAACGTTGTAATCAATGTAAAATCAATTTAAGCTGAATCAAAAATTGAAAATCAAGAATTTAAATAAATTCATTATTGTAGCTGACAATCGTAGCAAAAAGTAGCAAGGTGTGACGCGGTGGCTGTCAACGTCGCCAACAGCGCAAATCTATAGCCTGCTGTGAAGTGCCTAGAAGGACAAAATATGTAGGAGAAAAATACTGAGGAAACTGGCTAGTAGCCTTGCCTACAAAGCAGCGGTTGAGCGTTCTGAGTGTTTATTTAATAAACAAGTACTTTGGATTAAATAATTATTGAATTTTAAATCAGCAGCACTGTTTCTTTTTTGTATGAATGCCTGCCGACAAAATCAATCAAGCCTACATTGAAGATTACGAACTGGAAAATAAACACAGCCACAACGAAGATACCTATTTTGAATTGCCACGGCGCGCGCTGATAGGCAGCACAAATAATGTAAGCGAGTTAAGTCGAGAGCAGCGCGTCATTGTCTTGTTTTTTAGAAAGGATAATAAGCGAAATTGAACTGATAGCAGCAGGCGAATAGGAAAATAATATTCTATTAAGAGAATATGGAGATAAAAAGTAATTCAATTGAAAGAATAAATTCCATTACGCAAATTTGTTGCAGTCAAAGGAATCGCAAGCAAAGTCGAGTAGCATTCAATTCAAATAGGAAAAAAAAACCAACTGCACAAGCGTAATACAATAAATAGCAAAAGCAAGAAGCGATAACAACAGTCTAGTATAATAAAAATAAAACTAACAGTTGCCACGAAAACTTTCACATAGTTGTCGAGCGCTTGTGCCAGCGGCAAACATTTGTTGCTTCCTTAGATCACAAGGCCACTTGTAGTAGCACTTTTTTATTCATGAATGCAGCAAAAACAATTATCGTCAGTCTTTCCTCTTTCTCTACTTCTAGAGTGTTTAGCTTCGAATGAACTGCCACCAACCACCCCATTGCCGCCGATGGGAAAAAAATTCAAGTGGCCACTCGTAGAAACAAAGCTGTGGCATACCACAAACAAGACAGCGCTCGATGCAAAAAGGGGTGGAAAACTTAAGCAGACAAGCATTGCAGACCAGACCGCACAATAAGACACTCAGTGACAACACAGTAGACACACGACGAACACCGCCAACTCTTGACAGCACTGCAACATGCTGTGTGTGTGTGGCCACAAAGCAGCAACAGCAGCAACAGCAGCAGCAGCAGCAGCAAGGCATTTGAACTTCTAATTGAAATGAAATACTGAAAGGTATGCGATGGCGCAAGGACCCTGCACGGCGGTGGCGGATGGATGGCTAGCGAATGCCTGAAATTGCAATGGTATCAAAGCTCATATTAATACAAATAAATATACTCATTCACAACCATTTACACATACGCGCACAAATAGTGGCGTAGACAGAGTAATGCAGCGTCCAATGTCAAAGAAGGCATTAAAAGTTATTTCAAGAAAATATGTCGTCCTTTGTTCGTGGACTGCTGCTTGCCTGCTTACCTATCGTGCTCTTTAACCGACCTCCAGCTTTAACTTTTTTCTCACATTTAAAATCCTTGCCATTATTGTATTATTTTTGCCTTGGCTCTACAGCTGCTTATCGCTGTTATGAGTTTTTTCTTTTTTTTTATTTATTTTACTGAAGCACTCGCTAAAGCTAAGACGAGACGACGCACGGCATTGCTTCCACATGGCTGCCAGCTCTGTTTTTTTTTTGGTTTTTTTTTTTTTGAGAAGGTGCATACATGCATATATACAGTGAGTCAAACAAGTGTACTTTAAATTTTTAATCGACTTGAAAAAGAGGAGAAGGTTTTCAATTCGTCGGAATATTATTTTTTAAATAAGTTATATTTTTATTTTTTATTTTTTTATATCTGTTTAAGCGAGTTAAAATCTATAAAATTATAAAATCTGCTCAGCAAGCTATATATACAAAAGATATCAATCCCTCTAAGTTTCCCATAAAATGGTTCCAGGGATATGCCGCTTGAACGTGTAACTTTCAGGCAGATGCCACGGCAGGTTCTTAATAATTCCAATTCAAATTCAGTAACCTGGATTTGTTAAAATACCACTCATCAGTACTGTAGCTAAATGCCTCCTCCTGATTATATGACAGATGCCAGCTATCCCTTTTCCATTAACTAAAACTTTGTCTGACAGTAGGGTACTGATTTTCTATCCTTCCAGAGATATATAATATGAAAGTTTTAGTATAAATATATGGGAGGCAACGTGCGTCCTGTTCTAGTAATTCACATTTTTTCCATGACCAATGGATAAATTTTATTTACTCCATACTAAGTTCCAGTATTCTTCCACAAACACTTTCGGGGATATGTGCGGGAAGTGCCACGCCCCTTTTCTTATTACCCTAATTTTCTTTCATGAGCATGGAATTGATTTTATATATCCCAATACCAAGTCGCTACCATAAACACCTCTAGAGATATGCAGTATAAAATAGTAAATTTTAACGGGAGATACCACGCCCCCTTTTCAAATAACCCCAATATTTCTCCAAGAGTATGGAATTAATTTTGTAAACACATCTCGGTGCCAAGTTACAGTCCTCTGCAATAAAACCGCCAGAGATATGCAACATCAAAATCAATCAATTTGCATGAGAGTTGCCGCGTCCCCTTGCCCAATAACTCCCATTTTTCTCCATGAGTATGAATTTGATTTCATTACATATCTCCATGCCAACTTCCAGTACTCTCCTTCTACCAGAGATATGTATTGTATTGCGAATACTGCGGTAACGCGAAGCGAACAACAAGAAAATGGCTGAATATTCGAAGAATGACGTGGAATATTCGTGAATGAATACTGCGAACAGCGGGAGAATGAAAAAATGCGAGAATGTGCGTTAGAGATGGCAGAACGTTCTAGTTGCCATGAGTGCGCGCGCAGATATTTAAGGCCGCTGCTACAGCAAGCTACAAGTCAGTCACTTGCGAATCAGCAAGCTACAAGCAAGTTGTGAAACAGATAGGATTTTCATGGAAACTCGTAAGCCTTGTAAATAACTCCAATTTTCGATACAAAATTAAGTAAGTTTACAAGGTTTACGTGGTTACGAGGCATTTACGCGTTTTGATGAATTTCCTTAGAGATAAATTGTGTTAGCAAGTTTTGTAAAGCACTGTAATTGCTTTAACGAGTCTTGTAAAGTGTTTCTATTGCATAAACAAGTGTTGTACAATAAAGTTAATTGTACTGTAATTTGGTCATCGTGAACCTAGGGCTTTTTGGTAAATCGGTCAAGTATTCAAGGATAATCGTAAGGCTATGCATTACGAAAATCTCCATTTGTATGAGAGGGACCACGTCCGCTTGCTTGATCGGAATTATTTTCAGTCTAAGACCATCATTGGGAAATTCGCAGTAAGTGTGTCAAATTTGGTTCTGATCGGGACATCGAATAAGGAAGTAGCCTATTTATTTCTTTCCAGCTCATAAACCATCTGTGGGCAAAATTTCATTTCCAAACAAGTGGCAAACCTCTTCAAAAGTATCTTCGAAATTAAGCTCTCTCGCCGTCCTTTCCGCGTGATGGTGCCCCAAACATTCAATCACACAAACATACAAGCATTCACATTTATAATATTAGTAGGATTTAGGCAAATTCAACAAATTTTTATCAAAATTCCCAGGTTTATATTATGATGGCCTTATTCATAAAAAATAAAGTAGGTTTAAAGAGCTTTATAAAATGACGTTTTCATACATTTTTCTGTTTATAAACCTTTTTTAAAGCTACTTTATTTTTTATGAACAAGGCCATAAATCTTAACGTTTTTGGGAATGCAGTTTTATAGCCCATATAATTTTAGTCTCATAAAATACAAGTTTCAAGCGGCTAAAAAATCGCGTTTATTTTTTTTTTTCTGATGCATTTTTGCACTCTTTTTATATAACAACATTTTCAAAAACTCTACCCCAGTTTTTTGCAAATTGTACTTGTTATATAAAAAAAAAGAAGTTACTAAAAAAATCTCAAAAATTAACGGAACCCAGAAATTTTCTAAAAGTTCTGATTATAAAGTTCAGAATTTCGATAAAAATTTGTTGAATTAATCTTTGCATAAAGTTTGAAACTTAGATTTTTATGGTTTTTGCTAAAGCTTGGACAATATTTTTGTAGAAAAATAACAAACAAAATTTAACCTGAAAAACTTTGTGAATAATTAAAAAAAAATCAACACGTGAACACTTGCTTCAGTCACTGTATATATGTATTCTAGCTTTTATGCTCAGCGTCCCTTTCATTTTTATTTTTATTTTTATTAAATTTTTTATTTTATCTACTGTTGAAGGGTTCACTTCTCTATTTTACAATGCAACCATACTTTTCGTAAGTATTCTACTTATTCTCTCAAACAGTTTTTGTAGCTAGTTTTCGGCTCTGCCATGCTACAAATTCGTCCAGAATTTGTTCACTAGTTTTTTTCTTATTTCATATTTTAAATATATATGTATTCCTTTGGTATCATATTGTCAATAACAAATTGTTATGAGGTGTCCGGTA
>NW_023465816.1:0-8255 GCF_013731165.1 Rhagoletis pomonella | reverse complement strand
ATTTTTTATTTAAAAAATTAACAAAAGTTCAATAACAACAAATATAAACGTTAAAACTTGGCAAAAAGTGGTTCGGTTATAATTTTTTACCTAAACTTAAATAAAATATTCCAATCAACTTCAGTCCAATTTCTGCGATTGTTTTTAAACCCTCCGTTTAAAAAGTTACAGTTTTTATCTGCAGAACAGCACGAACATATAATAGGAACAGTAAAGGCAATGCTTGAACATAACTTAGGTAGAAATGTACTTGAAGAAAAGAGTGCTCGCCCTCAGCACGATTTCCAAATTCTGCATCATGACATTCCTTCTACCTCGAAAGGGGCAAAAACTCGTGCAACTTGGCAAATTTAAAGATGCATCAAATTAATTTGCAGAAACAGTTTTTGAAAAAATTAATACGGAAATACAGATTTATTTGAAAAAACCGGAAAACAAAAGTTGTGACGATGTTTTAAAATTTTGGGAGAAAGCTAAAGATTTACCACTTCTTGGAAGTCTTTCAAGGCAAATTTTAAACATACCAGCTAGCTCAGTAACTAGTGAAAGAGTTTTTTCTGTTTCAGGCAGAATTCTGGAAGAAAGACGTACACGACTGCTTGGTGAAAACTTCGACAAAACATTATTTTTAAACAAAAAATATGAGCTAATGTCATTTTAAAATTACATACGTTGAATGAATATTGATACCAATTATTTTTTATACTCGTATTAGATACATAAGTATATCTGAAATTTGTTAAAATAATAATAGTGCCTTCAGCCCTTGCTAGGCGTTCGTCCAAGCTTCTGTAATAATACTTGTGTGTTAAAAGCTTATTTATATGAAATGCTATTTATATAAATAAAGTTTCAATTTGAAAAAAATGTCCGTGAGAATCCGTGCGTGAGCGTGCGTGATTGCAAAAATTGGCGTCGTGAGCGTGCGTGAACGTGATTGAAAAAAATACAGCAAGACGTGAGTGTGCGTGATTTATAAAACCATTAACGTGAGCGTGTGTGAACGTGAGCCAATATTACTCACGCGCCCATCTCTAGTATGAACTCCTTGTGTCATCAACAGTTTCTTTATATATTCATATTCGTATGTATATGTATACCCTGCATACCAGGATTTGAGAGTATTCTGAAAGGTTTCACATTTTTTTTAAAGAATTTTCTTTAAGAAATCGTACAAAAATTTCTTTAATAGTTCTTGCCAACCGCTTCAAATATTTTTTTTTAAATATTCCAAAAAGAATCGTAACAAATTTCCGATACTCCTAAAGATTTCGGGAGCATTTGTTTGCAGGGTATATATTTAGTATATATGTATGTATACGCGGATATGTAAACAAAGCAAAACAGGCGATAGTTCGACACAAGCGTGCTCATAAGAAGAAGCATGGCTTCTACCGCTATCACCTGTAGTTGATACGCGTTGATGTATATAGCAACATGGGCGTAGCCAGGTAGGGGCAGGGGGGTGCTCGAGCCCCCCCTAACTTTCAAATTTTCCTTATATATATATATATAAAATAGTACCCTGATTTGCCAGATTAATAGGGTCGAGCCCCCCCGCCCCCCACCCCCCCCTAAATTTCATTCTGGCTACGCCGATGTATAGCAATGTGATGTTTGTTAGTCAAGGAATGTTAATCCTATATGATTTTATTTTCAAAAAATTCAGCATTTAACCGTTATTTTTTGACTGATATTTTTTAAGTCAAAAGTAAAAGTTAAAACTTGACTTTTATTTTATCGGTCAAATATAAAAGTTAAAATTTTTCCTTTATCTTTTCGGTCAAAAATAAAAGTTAAAATTTGCTTTTATTTTTACGGTCAAATATAAAAGTTAGAATTTGACTCTTATTTTTTCGGTCAATTATAAAAGTTAAATCTCACTTACTTTTTCGGTCAAAATAGCAGTTTATATATTCACAATACAATATGTTTTAATAAAAAATGCACATCCTTTCAATTGCAGTTTTCTATCTTCTGTAAACATATTCAGCTTCTTTAATTTAAGCTTTAAGTTATTCACCTTTATACAGGAATGATTCGGAACTCAATTTAACAATTAATATACATACATAGCTGCCAAGTCCTGCTCCGACAAATTGTATAGCAAATCGCTAAGAATAAGCTTAGTGCTGAGAACGCGCGTTCTACACTAACTTGTGTCCCTGGCACTTGATGTATAATACATGCCAGATCTCTAACTCGGGGATATATAAATTTTTTACTCTCCTAGTAACCTATAAGGTCCGTATCAACATCAATACGCGGCTTCTTAAAGGTGCATATATCCATAAATGATTTACGGTCCCTGATTTTATGGGAGGAGAGATATAAACAATTTTTTTCGATTTAAGCTGTTGAAAAGTAATGAATATCTAAATCCCGGTACTAATACCGGGATTGTGATAACGACATCCCGAAAATCCCGGGATCGTAAAAATCGAAAAAATTAACATCGCTAGTTGGTACATATACATATGGACACTTACATATACCAAGGCATAACAAGGTAGAAGTGATTTCGACATTTCGCTCTTTTGAACTGCGACTGAAATGTCAACTCTATACTATTCAAAATTGTCAAGTGAAGCGACAACAGTGGGCAAATCGCTGCAATGTTTTATTAGGAGACCCTTCAGGATGATTCATATACAACTTTCTTCGCTTTGCTAGATAGTTCTTTGCTTTGACATATAATATCGATGTAGGCATATGCATGAGTATGCTCACATAAAAAACGTTTGAGGCAAAGCAAAACGAAGCAAAATCTTGGGCAACACTCATTTTTTTTATGCTTTGACTATCAGCTGATATAATTTTTGTATTTATTTCCTTAAGGCGCTGGCCCAATGCAGGCTTGCTTTGCTTGCTTAGCTTTGAAAACTGTCAAAAGTTATTTGGAATATACTAAAACGTATGAAGGGTGGCCAAATGGCAGCTTTGCTCCACTTGCTTTAAGCGCCTCAAAGTTTCAAATAGGCAAATGTTTTATTTGAAAGCGTTTCGTAGGCTTTTGACAGAAAGATATGTTCCCGTTTTAAATCAATTCAAACAAACTGCTGCAGACTTTTATGTAGATACAAAAATTGTTTTACGTAATTTAAAAAAATATATGTATATGTGTAATAAAAAGTAATCTATGTTTCCATATTTATATTTAACATGTCGCTGGCTTAAAGTGAAAAGTTGCTATGTCCAATTTTACAAATTTTACAGGAACTCTGAATACAACATTTTGCGTGTTTAAAGCAAAGAAAAATTCCATACAAATCAGAAGGATTCGATCTCTGTTAAAAAAATTCGTATTATTTTGGCCATATTGCATATTGAATATAAACGAGGAAAAATAAAACAAGTATCTACCTTAGTCCTCAATTTCTCTTACTTTCTATGCCAAAATTTGAGGCTTCATAAAATGCAGACTTATCAACTTTTCACACAAAGCTAGCGATATTTATTATGTCAAACTACTGGTAAGTCGCCTCTTGAAAAATCGATTTTTTTGAGTTTTTTGTTTCTAATAAATGTACATATAGTTATATATGTATGTATAATTATTATCATTCCTTTGAAATGCAAAAATTAATTCACATTCATTTAAAAATAAATCTGAAAAGATTGTTTTGTATTTATTTTTTTTTAATTTTCTGGAATTTGATGGTAAAATTATTCTTAGTGTAAGGAAACAGACCTTGACTTTTCAACTACACAGCTGGTTGCTTTGACAGCGTTCCAAGCCGCCATTTGGCCAAACGAGTTTTTGAAGTAAATCAAAGCAAATTAAAGTAAGCAAGGCGTGCAAAGCAAGCCGGCATTGGGCCAGCGCCTTTACACTCATAGCACACATCAGACAAAAAGGTAAATATGATGTTCTGATAACATATATTGTATATACATAAGCGTTTAAATTTAATTTTTCAGAAATAAAAAAATGGAAGAAAAGCTCATAGAGGAAACTAAATTGCACCCGTGTCTTTTTGACAAAAACTGTCATCTTTTTAGAAATAAAATGATGACGGAGCGAGCGTGGCAGGCAGCAGCGATTTCCACGGGAGCGTCAGGTTAGTGGTGATTTTTGAATTCGCTAAATCTTTTGAATAGGGCGAATTTTCACCATTGTTTTTCCTATTTACAATAGTGGAACAAAGTAAGCTACGCTGGAAATCACAGAGCGATAGATTTGTGCGTGAGGTGGCGACACAAAAGTCCAATGCGGGGTCCGCTGCAGACGAAAACACAGAATGGTGCTACCTAAAGTCCACGCAGTTTCCAATGAAACACGGTGCTACTAGGAGGTAAGCTACACATGTACTTAGTAGTGGAATTCAGTTGGTCATACATATGTATATGGGTATTCATGGAAATGCATAAATGCCTGGTAACCGCGTGAACCTCGTAAATAAACCAATTTTCCATACAAAATTAAGTACGTTTACGAGGTTTACATGGTTACGAGGCATTTACGCGTTTAGATGAATTGCTCTTATGTAATACTTTTTCCATTATCCCTTGCAAAACGATCTCCAACTTGCAATGGTGCTGGGAAGACCAGCTGAACTGCAGTAATTCGCCGCTAACTCCGCAGAGCGATTTGGAGCAAATAATAGAAGAATGCGAATGGGTAGAACTCACCATGATAAAAACATAGAACCGTTCTCTCAATTTGTCGGCCACGATTTTTTTTTTGAAGTTTGCCAACATTTTAAAATCATATAAAAGTGAAAATAAAAAATTGAAGTTGTTCGAAATTGTTGTTGCTTGAGATTGAAAATGAAAATGAGTGTGTGAGTTTGTGAGTAAAGTTAAAAATTAAATTGTTTGGAAACGTCAAGAATTTCAAAAGTGACTCTCAGCGGTTCTACCTTACTATATTTTTATCACGGTGGAGAGAATACAGAAGGTGGCGCCGACGGCAATACCGCTAATCGGCTCTCAGTGAATTTGACAAAATCAGTTGTTTTGCTGACGTCACAGTCGAGATGACAGCAGTGGTGTGCTGAGTCAATGCTTTTAAGTATCCAATACCCTCGATACTCGGTACCGAAACATTTAGGTTTCGAATAAAAGCGCACATAGGCCAAAAATATGCAAAAACGCCTATCAAAACCCAAATGTAGGAGCCAATAGAGCTTTTAATACTGATTCAAATGAAAGATGTATATATGTCGGTTTGAGGCCATAATAGAGAGAAACTCTTACTGTTTGAAGCATTTTTGTTCCAACTGAATCGGACGATATCATTTTTGGAAGCATAAGGGCAGATTCTATAACCTGTTAGCGACAATTTTCGAATCGGTATCGGTTTTGTTGACGTATGATATGAAATATTTTTACGCCAACAAGTGCGATATCGATCCGAAACTTGTCGCTAACTGGTTACAGAATCTCCTCCCTGACAGGCTTCTTCATCCTAAAAGTATTTTTCTTTAATCTTGGATCGACTAAGGTTAAAACTGATAAAATAATATTTCTCTGTTGCGATAAGTTCAAGAGTTTAAGCCGATATCATATAAATTAGTAATGAACGTTTTTTCTAAACTTGAAATGCATATAATGACGAAGGTTTAATGTAAAGAATCAGTATCGGGTACCGATAAGGAAGTATTGGGTACCGAAACCTTTTTTAAGTATTGGGTACCGACAATTCAGCACATCACTAGACAGCAGTTTTATTTGTCGCTCATATAAATTAGTAATGAACGTTTTTTCTAAACTTGAAATGCATATAATGGCGAAAGTTTAAAGTAAAGAATCAGTATCGGGTACCGATAAGGAAGTATTGGGTACCGAAACCTTTTTTAAGTATTGGGTACCGACAATTCAGCACATCACTAGACAGCAGTTTTATTTGCCGCTCTCATTTGTCAACTCTACGGTGACGTCGCGCCAAAATTACTCTCGCGAATTCTGCTGCAATCGGCGCAATCTTGTATTCTATCATTCTTGGGTAGAACTAGTGCAGGACGAGTGCGTGGATGCGGCGATAAACGATAGCCAGTGCAGCGTAGAGTCATCCAAAAGGCTCCAAAACGTCAGCGGCTGGAAGAAGAGGCACACGAACGATTTAGCCAGTTGTGTGGCACGATTGAGACTGTATTCACAGCAAAGTCAAAAGTTGGGGAGTCGAAAAATGACGGTTGTTTTTTGATGGTAGACGATTTACTAAAAAAGAAACCTGAAGAAGTGCAAGAAAGGTCGATAATTGAAATTTTAACCATGTACATAATTCCAATTAAAATTTCAATTTTTAACCTTGTCCATAAATTTAATTACATATATAAGTGTTTTGTTTAACAAGTTTTTTTTTATTGATCTCTTTTACGAATGCCATTTTAGTGAAATATTTTTGAGTTATTACTAGACCACCGAGAATTTAACTTTCTCATTTGGCAAGTTATTATAAATATCATTATTTAAAACATATGTATGCAGTATAATACATACATATGTTTAAATATACATACATGTTAGAAGTTTACGCCGACAGGCTTTGCGGCGGCGACGTGGTCAACTTCAAAAATATTCGGCGGCGGCGGCGACGCCGGCGTTACTGCTCATAAGGTAGATTTCAAAGAGCCATGAGGCTACTAATCTTATCATTTCAACTCGTCAGCGTTAGGCACTCGCCATGCCAATTATTCTATTATTATTATTCTATTTATTTCATTATTGAATTAGTTTTAAATTTAAATATTGTTACTTCCACTTGAATTAGAATGTTGAGTGTCTGGCTCTGATTGATGGGCGAACAGAAGAAGGTCTGAGGTATATACATACATACACACACGGATCTCTATGTTCTCTACAGATCCGTATGTACTATTTAAATTTAAACAAATAAAAAAAATTTTAGAAGTTTAGTTATTGGGGTAATTTATGTCGCTCTCAATAAATTTTCGCCATAATCTTATCAACCGTTATGTTAAATTACGGTGATCTTACGATTTTTTGCGGATTACAAGGTGGGTCTACTTTTTTCCAAAAGTTTAACCCATAACCTCGAACCAGAACGGGCCTTTTTGACCCACTGTTGAAAAAAATGGCTTATAGATGGTTAAAATTTCCACTAAAATATTAAGCGCCAAACCGAGTGTAATGAAAAATAATACTAATGTTTACCATGAAGGGGGAACTTTAACGGAAAAAAATCGTTAGATTACCAATATTCGACCCCAATTAAACTGTAATAAACGCTTTCGTCGAAAAATATGTTACCTATGTTTTTTATGAGTAATGCTATTTTTGGAAAAATAAAGGAGATCACATTCTTGTCCAGTGGCCCAAACTATGCAAAAAAACTAATTTAAAAATGTAATTTTCATTTCGTAAAATTGTGCTTTTATACAAGTAGTATTTAGTTCCTTCAAACGATGTATTCAATGTACATACATTATGAAAATTTTGTACAAAATTCCTTAGGCGCCGAACGCCGCCGCCGCCGCGCCGATATTTTCGAAACTCGGCGGCGGCGCGTGAGGAATGACAAAAAACGGCGGCGGCGGCGGCGTATACCTCTAATACCTATGTATGTATAAACGATATTATTATTTACTATACTTCATATGTATGTACATACAGCGAGGAGTAAAAATGAATATTTACAATGTTTTACATGTTGAAACTTTTTTTTTTTAATTTGTGATAAATATATTGTTCATGCTATCTATAGCCAAAACCGATTCAATTAAAGTTTCAAATAACTTTTTACGGTTTGGCTATAGGATGGATAATATTTTTTATCAGAAATTATCAAAAAAAATTTGACATGTACAACATTGTCATTTTTGCTCCTCACTCTATGTACATACATATGAAGTATAGTAAATAATAATAACATTTATACACATTTACATACATCGCTCCCCATACAAAAAAAAAATCGGTACTGTGTTTCTATTGGAATTATAAAATCTATTATATTTTAAGACGTCCACCAAAATATTTCTGAAAATATTAAGATTTACGTGAGCAGGACCGACTTGGAAATACCTCCAAAAATGGAGTTTTTTATGAATAAAAATAGTTTCTTAAAGATTTTTTTTGAAAAAAGGCCCTCAAATGACAAAACGGTTTAAGCTTATAAAGTTAAAAAGTATAAAAAAAATCCCAAAATTTTCATCTTTACACATTCATGTTTCTGGCATGCGGCGGACGATATGTACTTGCCAATTTGTTTTCCGAAAATTATTTAAAAAGTAGACTTCTCGTTTGCTCAGCAAACCGGTTAATAGTTTCTGCAATTATTACTTCACATT
>NW_023465815.1:0-8255 GCF_013731165.1 Rhagoletis pomonella | reverse complement strand
TTTAAAAAGAGTCACATCCTACTCGCAAAATCTAATACATTTATTTATACAATTGAATATATTTGTTAGTAACGCAATAGCTTTTTCTCTGTGTGCAGAAGATAAAATAATGTTGTAATGCGGATCCATGAAAATATCCTTCAAAAATGCGTCATTGTTAAATAAAGTGGCCACTCTTCTTATCATTTCGGAACACAAATGTGAAGCTAGTGAAGAATTCTGTTTTTTGTTTTAGATTTACTTTGTGACCATATTGCGAAAAAATCTCCGAGTACCAGCTGTTTCATTTGCAGCTTTTTAGTGGCAGCGTGTGATGGTTCACGTAGCTCCACGATATCTGTGATGTGTTTCTAAATACTAGTCAAAAAATTTGTTACGCAAGTCATTTATTGTGAAAAAGTTATTCTACTGAAGAAAACAAATTTTGATTGCTAGATTTTTATAAATTTCTGGAAATTGATTGAAACCTGTGCTTGAAACTGTTTCGGTTCCGTTCTTTTTCAGGTCAGAATAACGGTTTCGGTTTTGATTTTGAAAAACGAATCGGTTTTAAATGGTTACGGTTTCGGTTTCATTCCTTGGAAATATTACAAAAAACAAGTATTAGAAGCCAATGCATTTATTGTCAGAAACTGGGCTCTCACGTGCTGTTTTCTTACACCCCTTTTACGGCTAAACTATACTTCTAAGGTATAAACAATTACATATCATTAGAAAGGTATTTTGACGCTGATGTGCAGGCCATTTTTCAAATTTCAAATTAGTTTCTCATAAAGCGAAAAAAATCAATTCAAAAGTGACAGCAATACTAATGCCGTATATGTACTTGGTTGGGGCGGAAATGCCTCATGTACTAACTGTTGTTTTGAAATAAAATAAAAATGGATGGTTCAGAAACTGAATATAAGAAACCTACCCTGGGATTCGGTAATTCAGTCTCATCTCAAGTCACTAAATTTGAGATTAGCAATTAGTGACTATTTTTGTGACTTGAGACGATTGGGATATTCAGATGGAGAGAGTCACAAAAAGTTCACCAAAAATGTGTGGTGAAAGCAAACACACAATCAACTGATAGTGTTTGTGTATGCCTTTAGCATTTGGATTTATTTCCTAATGAAATTCTTGTTGAACAAATTTCCTCGCTTCATTTTCGCGTTTTTGTGACCTGCTCTTAGCCAGCTGACAAATTAGTGACTTATCTTTGAGACTAGAGACGTGAGACAGCGTACTGAATACCAAATAGTCTCAAAATCCAAGCTCACCACCAAAAGTCACTATTAGTGACTAGAGACCGCTTACTGAATGCCAGGGCTAGTTCATGTTATACCCGACCCTACCTACAACCTACACTGAGTTTTGTTTCGGGTGTATTTCATGGATTTTTTTTGTAGCACCGTGTAATAGTAGTAAGGACGGACTTCAGTTCTTATATAAAAAATGCCTACATTTCTAAGTGGATACACTTGGAGATATTTGACGATTCTTTAACGGCGAAGTTAACGGTAACACTGATTTTATCTCAACTTACCTTCGTATAAGAAGATTTATTACTTGGTAAACAGGAGACTGTGTTTATAGTTGCAGACATGTGCAACTCGTTTGCAATTTTGATTAAATTATAATTCCAACTCGTTTAATAAATAATTATGTTTGTGGCGGTCGGTAAACAGTAAACATATGCCAGGAAATTAGTTCATTTTCCGAACAGCTTTGGCTTAAATCGAATAGCGATATGCACAAATTACAATTCTTTCGTGTGGACAGCGCGACGCGTAATACAAATATATAAGCACATAGCTATAAATTAACGTATCTTATAGTTGACAATTTAATAATCAATCCATAATTTATAAAGATAATTGCATGTCACTCCATTTTTATCGAGGAGGGGGCTATGGATTCTTCGTGTATAATTTTTATACCCGAGCGCACTTGTGCACAAGGGTATATTAATTTTGTTCACATAACGGTTGTTTGTAACAGCCAAAACGAATCGAGATAGATATAGACAAATGTATACATAAATGATCAGGATGAAAAAAGAAATCGATTAAGCCATGTCTGTCTGTCCGTCTGTCCGTCTGTCCGTCTGCCCGTGTACACGATAACTCGAGCAAAAATTGAGATATCTCAACGAAATTTGGTATGTAGGTTTCCCTTAATCCAAGGTAGGTTGGTATTGAAAATGGACTTTAACCACGCCCACTTCCCATATAACGGTAATTTCCAGAAATACGAAAACTGCGATATTTTAGTAACTACTGAAGATAATTCACTCAAACTTGATATTTACAATAATTTTTTGACGAAAAATAAGAATATTATAAATTTTTGGAAAATGGGCGTAGCCACGCCCACTTATGGTTACATGTGTATATCTTGGTAACCGCTGTACCAATTTCTTCCAAACTTGGCACAGTTGTTGGCCTTCGCATAACATACTAAATGGCCGAAACTTTTTAAAATCGCTCAATAACCACGCCTACTTCCCATATAACGGTAATTTTCAGAAATACGAAAACTGCGATATTTTAGTAACTACTGGAGATTATTCACTCAAAATTGATATTTATAATAAGTTTTAGACGAAAAATAAGAATATTATAAATTTTTGGAAAGTGGGCGTAGCCACGCCCACTTATGGTTACATGTGTATATCTTGGTAACCGCTGCATCAATTTCTTCCAAACTTGGCACAGTTGTTGGCCTTGGTACAGCAAAAAAAACCGCCGAAACTTTTTAAAATCGGACAATAACCACGCCCACATCCCATATAACGGTAATTTAGAGAAATACAAAATCTTCGATAAATCATTAAATATTGAAGCTAATTTATTCAAAATTGATGCTTGCAACAATTCTTTACCAAGAAATACGTTTATGGTAAAATTTTGGAAAATGGGCGTGGCACCGCCCACTTATGATCACATATAAGTATATCGGTAACCGTTCTACCAATTTGTACCAAACTCGGTATGGTTATTGTACTTGCCACGTGTAAGCAAAACGTTGAAAATTATTGAAATCGGACTAAAATAACGGCCGATTCTCATATAACGGTAAATTTAAGAAATGCTTGAAACTTCAATATTTCGAAATTGAAGGACGCTAATTTACTCAAAATTGATACACCTCGGCTTACCATCTAGCGGAAGGTTTCGGAAGGGTGAAAAAACATATATTTAATACTTGCGCCAGGTATTTAATGTTCGGCTCCGCCCGAATTTAGACTTTCTTACTTGTTTTATATATGTATGTACGCACATGTGCAGTCTGTAAATTGTACTGGGTCGGTTAAAACTTCTCTGATTTGAAGATAATTTTAATAGTATTTTGGAGTCAAAATAAAGATTTTCGGGGCTGCAAAAAATATCAATATTTTTCGTCCCAAAAGCTTTAAAATGTCGTTAAATTTATTTCGCTACCTGAGGCCTGTAACCTAATGTTTACAATTGTAATACTTAATGGTGCATTTACATGGTATGAATCTGTTAATAAGCCTATGAATAAGTCTATGAAGAAATGAATGAAACACAATTTTGACTTATATGCTTGCCAAGTATTTTTTTGTAAACAACAAACAAAAAAATTTCATTTTGTGCTAATTTCGAAACTATGTAGAAGCTTATTTTCTTCTTCTTTAAAAAGGACCTACTGCCAATAAAGCCTTGCGGTTTGCCATTTTTTCATATCTGTAATGCTTCCATTCAAACATCTTTGTGGATAAACCGTTTTTTGTTCAGAAATTGCTTGTTTACGTTTTTTGTCTGTCATATTAAAAACGTTTTTCATAAGTTCAAATCACAGGGATGCCGTTTTCTTTCGTTTCTCAATGGATTTTATACTTGAAAAGGCACCAAAATATGTACATATCATCATTTGTAGTACAAAACCGCGCATCAAGAAAATACAAAACCTCGTATGTGAGGTGGCCTAAATTTTACAGGAGAGAGTAAAACTTGTCCTAACTAAAAACGTTTCTCTCTTTTAAATTTACTTATCTCTTTTTATGTCTAAGTATCGAAATTTTAGTATAAATGATTAAGGGCTTGATGATAGGAGCTTCCGGTGAGCAAATATCTCTTTTGGCACAAATATCAGTTACGAGGTTTTGCTGAACCACGATACGCGCTTTTGTACTTTAAACGACGATATGCAGATTAGCGCTTACACAATATGTTAGTGTTTGGCCTAGCTTCTCCTCCGATATGTGCCGTGCGCCTTGATTTTGTCACACAAAGTAAAGGACTCCGAACGGCAATTGTATTTTTATGAGAAGTTGTTTTCTTGACAGAATACACTCGGAGGTTTACTATTACCAGCAGAGGGACGACCGCTATTAGAAAAAAACTTGTTTGTTTTTTATATTTTGATGTTGGTGGGAAACTCGGCTTGAACTCTGGTGCTGCGTAATGGTAGCGCGCACTGCTAATAACTACTCTACAGCAGCCGCCACTACTTTTACATATATTGCTGGTATATTAAAAATACTATGCCGAACATCGGATTGTATATATCTATATATATAAAACAAAGTCGCGTTAGTTACACCATTTATAACTCAAGAACGGCTGGACCGATTTTTATGATATTTGTTTCTTTAATTTGTCAACCAGGTGGCACTGGAGTCGAGCTATTAGTAAAACCCGTATTTATGGTCCGATTCACCTCATATTTGAGATGTGTATTGACAATAGAAAAGACAATACCACTGCAAAAAAACAAGTCGCCAGGTGGCGTAGGAGTCGATTTATTACTAAAAATCGGGTTTATGGTCCGATTATCCTCAGATTCAAAATATGTATTGATAACAGGAAAAATAATATGTATATGTAACTAAAAATCGTATTTATGCTCGAATTTATTTCATTATCGAAATATATGAATTCACATGCCGATGCAATAACGACGCAACTCAAAATTACAAAAAATTAAATCCCTTATTACTTTTATGAGGCTCATGTCTCTAATCCTTGGCTAACCCATGTCTAATCCTAACTAAAGTAAGTAAGTGGAAGCGTTCATGGTACAATTTTTAAACTTGGTACGAAAATATATGAAACCAGTCACATATTCATGGAGAGAAATTGGAGCTATTGGAAAAGGAGCGTGGCACCTCACTCTGTATATATCTGGAAATGTTCATGGTAGAGTACTGGAACTTGGTATGGAGGTACTATGTATACGAAATCAATCGCATACTCTTGAGAAAAATTTGAGCTATTGTAAAAGCGCGTGGGCCCTCCCATACAATACGAATTTTTCATAGTGCATATCTCTGGAAGTGTTCATGGTACAGCACTGGAACTGGGTGCGGAGATATATGAAATCAATCGCATACTCATGAGGAAAAATTAGGACTATTTGAAAAGGGAATTATTGGCAAAGGGGCGTGGCACCTCATATACAAACCGAATTTTTCATACTGTATATCTCTGGAAATGTTCATGGTAGAGTAGAAATCTATCGCATACTCATGAATAAAATGTAGGACTATTTGAAAATGGAGCGTGGCACCTCCCATATAAATCGAATTTTTCATAATAGGTATCTCTGGTAGAGTACTGAAACTTTATACCAGCGTGGCACCTCCCATACAAGTCGAATTTTTCTTATTGCATATCTCTAGAATTGTTCTTGGTAGAGTACTGGAACTTGGTGTGGAGATATATGAAATTAATCGCATAGTCATTGAGAAAATATGGAGCTATTGGAAAAGAGGCGTATGGAGATATATGAAATTAATCACATACTGATGGAGAAAAGTAGTCTCTTTGAAAAGAGGGCATTGCAAAGTGACTTTTCCTTATCTTTGAATGTGTATATAATTCTTCTGTAGGTATGTTTGTGAGTGAAATCCTAAATAGCTGGAGGTATTTCAAAAAAGTTGTATGTGTGTGTTTGAGTGAGTCTTTGGATAGTTTAGTTTCACAATTTAACCCGCCAGTTGGCACTGGAGTTGAGTTATTACTAAAAATCTTTTTTTTATGATCCGATTTGACGAATATTCAAAACATGTATTGGAAACGGTAAAGGAAGTCCAATTGCAAAAAAGAGATGTGAGGTGATGCTGAGCTCGAGTTATTACTAAAAATCGACAAGTGAGAAAAATTGCCGTAAATGTCAGACTAAATCGACCTGTTGCACCATTGAGTATATCGATGCAAACGATGCATCGTTGTTTTTGAAACATCGATAATATCGGTTCCAAATTCGATGTTTGCCATCGATGTTTAAAAATTTCTTAAAATCGCTAAATAGACGATATATCGATGCCAGTTTCAGCGATGTTTTAACATCGAATTACTCAAGTAGCACAAAAGTCAAAAATACACCAAAATCTTTTGTGTATTTTTTACATCGGCGTGATATACATTTTCAATATAAAAAATATGCTATTTCTAAGCGCAGTTTTTGAACAGTTTATTTCGATTCAGTGTAAAGGTTATGCCGCTTTTTCGTGCATTATTTACACCTACCGTCAATTTTTTTTACTGATTTTCGGCATATATATGCCAGTGGTATACAACAAGTTTTCTTGTTTCTAGAACATAATATAAACTCCGTTGGTGTAAAATACGTATTGGTATTGGCTCAAATCATACACCATAATGGTAAAGAATTTACATCATATTCTAGCATAAATATATTTTCATGAGTGTGAAGAGTACAAAGGGATTCGAGGAATAAAATTTACTACTAATCAAATTTAAACTTAACTCAGACATAAAATTTACACTGAAGCTCTTTTTTAATCTGCGCGACTTGGAATTCTTTTTATAAATCTCAGCATTCCTTTTCGTAATATGCAGGCAAGAAAATCGCGAATATATATGAATGTGAGTTCCTAATTTAAAAACGAGGTACATTCTGTCGAGTGAATTTCGCTACTACCCCCTCTAAAACTCGAGCGCCTCAAAATTTATAAGGATTTGAAGATTTTGAAATAAATCTGGAAAAACTTATATTTTGAAAGCAATGAATTTTTCGCCATTATTAAATTTTTAAGAGATGCGCTGTTTAAAAAAGGTTCGAAAATACACATAAAGTGGCATATGTGAGCCAATGTACATAATGAAATTGTTAAATTAGTTAAATAATAATCATACAGCTTTAATATGGCAGCTGAGTTTCAGAATTAGGCTAAGTTTACAACCTAACGTATTAGCGTAGCGAGAATACATAAAAATCGCTTCTAACCAATATTTACAGTCTTTGGTGTTTATCGCTGCGCAAGCAAATAAAAATTATGCAGTTTGTTAAAAAAATGCTTTTTCTCATACTTAAAGCCCAAATAAATAAAAAAATATACATATGTACATATTTATATAATAAATTAAACATCTCTTCTGCTGCTATTATATACAATACAATATGCTTAAGTTTCGGTATAAATTGTCAAAGGGTTGTGGAAACAAAAAAAATATATTAGGGGAATCCCTACGTAGCAATGTATCACACGTTTTGTTGCTTTCCCAACAACAAAATATGTGCTAGATTGGTACGTAGCAACTTTAAATCTAAAATGCTACTCATCGTAAACTCCCCTATTATAAAAAATTAGTCGTGTATAATTTTGCTGCAATTTAAACACTAGCTACGTTTTAATCGCCAGCGATTATGCTGGCGAAGAAGTTTCTTTGGATTGAGCGATTTCCATTGCATCGCGTAACGCTATTACTCTAGGTTGTGAACTTAGCCTTTCTTTTATAATACTTTGAAAATATGGTCGTCGTTGAAAACTTACACAGATTCTTGAGTTTGGTACAAAAATATTTACCAAGCCAAGAACGGTGTATTTATTTTGCCCTAGACACAATTCAGTTTGAGAATTTGGTATAAAAAATGTTTCTTGTCAAATGAACACAGTTGACAGAAGTTTAGGCGCCTACCACACGTCCATTATTCGAACGCAAACGCGAACGTATACATTTCAACATGTTTTGTTAACGTTCGCGTACGAAAAGAAGAAATCAAATCAGCGTTCTCCTATGTTATGTAGAAAAAATTCTCGCTGTTGTTCGTACTCATATATACTATGCAACTTATAGCTGCATTTGTGAAGGCATGATGTTGAATCATTAGTACCCAAACAAACTTTAAGCGTGTAGGGGCGCCTTATTGATGCATATTTCACCACTGGTGTATTAAATATACCAACCACTGTTACCACTCGACAATATTTTTAGGAACAAAAAATCCCACCGAATCAGTTTCCAAACTACCAATTTTTTTTAATCATCAGATATTGA